>NC_056751.1:215450794-215515794 GCF_019279795.1 Protopterus annectens
TGCAAATCGTACGTGCCGCACTTGTACAGGCGCTTGGATAGCTTCTTAAAGGTACATACACACACACACACACACACACTGATCTACACTATCCATCTTCCCATTTTCTTTCCTGAACATAAAAATGAGGGAGAAAGGATACTCCTTACCTTGGATGTCCACAAATAACTCAGATACTATCTTGACAAAACTAAATCTTTCAGATCATCAGTTCATTTCTTGTTAAGGTAAGAAGTGACAACCAGTGTCAAAACAGTTTATTTCCAGGTTTACTATCATAATGTCGAGCATTTCGTCCAGGTGCTCCGGTTTCCTCCCCCATCCCAAAGGCATGCTGTAGGTGGATTAGACACTCTAAATTAGCCCTAGGTGTGAGTGCATGAGTGTGTGTGCCTTCTGTGGAAGGTTGGGCACCGGGCTGGCAACTCGACACCGTAAAACTACTGCCAGTCATGAGCAAACAGGTGATCCACTGTGGCGACCCCTAGCTGGGAAAAAGCCAAAAGAAGAAGAAGACTATCATACTGTCGAGTGCACATTGCGCGACACTGCAAATGCGAAAAACGATCGGCGTCTGCTGAAAATGCAGAATGCAAATGTTGCGAATCTCCAAATCCCACCCCCTTTTTGACCCATATTAGCACTTGTTTTTGGGTGTAGAGCAGTTGGAAATGTCAAATTTAGTGTTTTTCTGACATTTTAACCATTCAGCATTACGGGATTTGCTGACTGATGTCACTCATATGCAGTGTCAAGCAATGTATGCTCAACATTATGATAGTAAACCCTATTTTCAAATGATTGTTTAAGGCTATTACCTTTCATTATACTCTCCATGACAAATGTATACCAGAAAGGGTCAAGGTCCACTCTAAAAGGATCTTCTATGGCTTCTCTAGGTCTAGATTATTCTTTGCTACTACCATTCTTCAGGGTCTCCTGGACACTTTTCCTTCTACCTCCGAAATATAGTTAAAGATGGAAATCTACCCATATAGCTAAGGCTAAGGCTATTGTATCAGTGATCAATATGAAGAACACTGTGCACTTGTGTAAGTTGAACTTACACTAACAGTAGATGACTGAGTGATCTATTTATAACTTTCAGTGAAATGTGTTTCAGTGAATTGTGTTTTCAGTGAATTGTCCTAGACCCATATATATATATATATATATATATATATATATATATATATATATATATATATATATATATATATATATATATATATATACAGTCATATAATATGTGGTCAAATGTGCATCTGTTCTAATGGTAAGAACATGTCTTTGTTGTTAGTTTAGAAGCAGACGAGTTTGCACGTAAATGGGGATTAGGAAAATATCACTTTCTCTGCTGCTGTGCAATCTTAGAAGTAGTATACACATAGCCAAGGTTGTTTGGAGGACTGCATAGCCCAAATGTGGTATGCAGGGAGACTTCTAAAAAACAGCTGACTTTTTAGTTTGAACTTAAGTCAGGAAGTAGTTGCCTTAGATATCAACAAAGATATTTACACTGAATTTCCATCAACTTTCAAAGGAATCATAGGAAATTTAAGCCAACCGTGATTTGGAACCAATTACATCTTGCACTTCCTTCCATTAAACTATACCTCTTCTGTCAGGAAGGGATACACCAATCAAGCTCAGAATGAACTTATAAATAATCATCCAATCATCCAAGTCTTGTTTAAAGGAAGATAGTGTATCACACTGGATAATCTGCAGAGAAAGTCTGTTCCTGAGGTGGGTGAGGTGCTGGGTAATGAACCTATCTGTATACTATGTTTTATTCATCTGCTGGTGAACATTTAGATCCCTAGTTCTGTTATTTGAGGGACTATTTGATTTGTGGAGGTATAAGAGATCCAGAACCTCTATGCCCCTCAGCACTTTATAAAATACTGAATAAAGGGACAGTGCTTCAAGTCTTTTCTGATAGCCTAAGGATTTTAAAACAGTGATTTTCTTACTTTTGAACCACTGTTGTCTTTGTAACTGTTTGATACAGGGGTATTATAATCAGTAATTGGCCTAGTCGGAGCTAAATATAAGGGAACAATAACATTTTAGATCTGGATGGTATTCACTTGTCAACTGACTGTTGTAAGCAGAATGACTTTCTGATTATTGTCATTACATGATGATCAAAGGTGGAGGAGTTATTAACCCAAGTTCCTAGATCCTGTAGGATATTCTAATTTTGAAGTGGATATGGTCTATGCTGTATGCTGGAGGAGGGTGTTCTACGAAATGTTGCAATAGATACTTTTTAGCAATTAATTTAAGCCCATTTTAGGTCATCACATACTTCTGCAAGTAAGTTATTGCTGAAGTCTGAGTGTTAGAGCGTGGCTTAACAATAAGTCCTAGTCTAGAGAAGCCTGCAAACTTGGTTAGCCTGATGTCTTGGATCATGGTCTGGAGATCATAAAAGCAAATGCCAAACAAAGAGCTCCTAGCACTGAACCCTATTGCACAACACTGGCCTGATTTGTACTCCCTGATGAGGCAGCTGCCAACTATATCAAGTGAGTTCAGTTCTTTAGCCAATTGGTTATCCATCTTACCATATATGGATCTATTTGTAATGCATCACACTTACTATGTTAGCATGCTGAGTAGTATCAGATGCCTTGGATTGATCAAGATGTGCCATGAGGACAGCATGACAACTATCAACAGGCTCTTATCCTTTCAAAGAAGTTTTAACCAGATTCATTATACAGGGTTTACCCTTAAAAAAGCCAAAATGGCTATAGCCTGCTGCGATGTCTAAAATCATAGCTTATCACATCAGTTCTAATACATTCCAAGGCTTTGCAGATGAGACTCATTAGGCTGATGGGCCTTTAATTATCAGGGTCAGTGGTGGGGCCACAATCATTACTGCTGTGAACCCAACCCCATGGACAGAGCCAGTGGCTAAGATCAGGTTAAATCCTTTAAGGATGGCTGTGCCAGATCCTGTTCATTAAACAGCCAGGTACAGTTTCAGATTCAATGGAGGAAGTAATCTTGAGCTTGGAATGCACCTTCAGTATATGTTTCTTCATGATCATCAGACTTAAGTGGACCTTGGATAGTTGCCTCTGGGGTAAACTTCACACTGGATTTGCTCATTAATATATTGCCAATGTCTGCTGGGTCAGAGTGCATGGTGCCTTTATGAATAACTTCAGAGCAATGTTGGTTGTTATTCCTTAGTTTCCTAATGTAGTAAAAGAAGGATGTACAGCTATCATTAGCTTCAGATGCTAGCCAATGTTCATTTGTTGCTTTAGTAGACCTGACAGTATTTTTTAATTTTAGTCAAATTTCTAATATTATCCTTCATATGGGGTCATTTGATCTACATATAGGTTCATAGGTTCATAGTTAGGTACTATGCTATTGGCCCTAGGGCCTATATAAGCCTAGCCAAATGGTACCCTGGCTTTTGCCACCCAAAAAAATATATTTTCCTGTGCCCCTGTCAAGCAAAGCCACAGAAGTGATCCCCGGGGTGAATTTCCTATCTCCCATCCAATCATCAAGATTTTTCTTGAAGAGTGCTAATGAGGAGCTTTGTTTGATATAGATAGGTAGTTTGTTCCAGAGTATGGGAAGTCTCTGGGACAGGAATCTATCCCTCCAGCATGTTCTGTTTATTGTGGTGACAAGGTTTAGGTCACTAGAGCGTGTAGCTTGGAGGGATTGGGATTTCTTTACATGGAGCATGTCCAACAGCTCTGTGTTTGACATAGCTTTGTGTGTTAGGCAGAGATCGCCTCTGAGTAGGCGATATGCGACTGGGTAAAGCTTGAGTTTTTTGAGACGGTCTGCTTAGGGCATCTGTTTGAGGCCGGTAATCCTATTTGCGAGGTATTTCTGTGGCCTTTCCAGTTGTTGTAGATGTCTTGTGAGGTACATACCAAAAGGGGCGTTGTACTCTATAATGGGTCTAATGAGTGATGAGTAGAGGGGAACAATGACCTCTTTTTTCCTGGATGAGAAACCTTTTGTGATGAGGTGTGCCACGT
This sequence comes from Protopterus annectens, assembly GCF_019279795.1. NCBI lineage: Eukaryota > Metazoa > Chordata > Ceratodontiformes > Protopteridae > Protopterus > Protopterus annectens. Next base: position 215,454,820 of record NC_056751.1, read on the forward strand.
AGAAGGATTTCTTGACTACTGTGGCGATGTGATTAGGAGAGACTACTGTCCACCTGTGTCCCAAGGTCTCTTATCATACTTTCAGTGTTAAGTAGACTACCACCTATGTGGTAGTTCATGGGTACAGATTTTTTACCAAAAGGGATGACAATGCACTTTTTGGCATTGAGCTTGAGGCCATGGCTTTGAGACCAGGCATCTGTCTCAGTGAGGCCCTTTTGTAGGATGTCCACATCGTTAGGAGTTTTGATTATGGCTCCTAGTTTGCAGTCATCTGAGAACTTTGTTAGCCGAAGACCTTCTGTGTTAGCCTGTACTTCAGAAAAGTAGATACCAAACACGAGAGAACCTAGGACTGAACCCTGTGGTACTCCACGTGTCACTGGTCTGAAGTTGGATTTAGAGTCTGCTACTTTCACAGTGTGGGTTCTGTCAGTGAGCCAGTTGGCAACCCATCTTGTGACATAGGGATTTATATTATAATTCCAGTGTGGGGGATGGTGTTGAAAGCCTTGGCGAGATCTAGATAGGCTGTGTGTACCACCTTACCCTCATCTATGGCTTTGGTGACTGCTTCAAAGAAGTCTATCAGGTTTAGGAGATGTGATCTGCCTTTTACAAACCCGAACTGGGTAGGGTCCAGAGTTTGGAGATTACCAATGTCATTGTTTATAAGTTCCATGATGATACTCTCCATAGCCTTACAGACCAGGTTCATCAGGCTAATGGGGCGGTAGTTCCCAGGGTCCGTGGTGGCTCCCCTTTGTAAAGTGGAATAACCGTTGCTGTGCGCCATTCAGTGGGCACAAAGCCTGAGATGAGGCTATGATTGAACATGGTACTTAGGTGGGGTGCCAGTTCATTCTGTAGTTCATGTAGAACGCAGCCTGGGATGTTGTCAGGTCCCATGGATGCTGTGTTCTTGGCTTTGGAGAGTGTATTTTTTACCTGTGCAGCCGTGATTACAGGAACTTTGCATTCTTCCAGTATAGAGATGGGCTCTTTAGGGGGTGAGAGGGGGGTAAAGTTAGCGCTGAACCTATCTGCCAGGATGTTGGCAATATCAGTTGGTTCTGTATATTTAGTGCCATTGTGCTGTAACTCAGAGCAGATCTGAGTTTTGCCATTGAGATTCTTGACATAGCTATAGAATGTTTTGTGGTTGTCTTTAGAATCAATGTCGATTTTGTTTTCGTAACTAGCTTTGGAGGATTTTATGAAAGATCTCAGCTTCTTACTGAGGCTGACCACGGAGTTCCTCCAATCATGGGATTTTACACTTTTTTGCAACAGTTTCTTTCTTCTGTTGTAGAGTTTGTTTATAGCAGGGGACCACCAGATTGGCTTCCCTTTTTTGGAGGATAGCATCTTGGTTCTGTTAGGGATTGCATGATCCATGCACTCGTGTAAGTGCTTATAAAGTGCAATTATATAGGATTCAGCAGTCGTATCTCTATTGTCCGTCAGCATGGGTGTCATGAAGTTTGTCAATTCTGTCTTAAGAAGCATGAAGTTGGCTTTGGAGAAATTTTTTACGGTAGTTTCCCTAATGGGGGGTGGGTCTGGGATGTGGATGTCTAGGGTGATTTGCTTGTGGTCAGATCTGACCAACGAGGAATTGACCTCTGGTGTGGAACACTAGTTGCCCATGTTGGTAATGACAATGTCTAGGATATTGTTGCCCCTGGTGGGGGTGTGGATAATTTATCCAAGGCATTGGAATTTATGAATTCCAGAAAACGTTGAGCACAAGGGTTGGCACATGAGTAGTTCTCCCAGTTAATAGTGGGGTAGTTGAAATCACCCATTATTAGGTTGTACCCTAATATTTTTCACTGTATCAAGAAATGAGGAGTGGGAATCCTGGGGCATGGTGGGGGATCTGTAGCAAGCTACAATTTGCATTGCGGTCTTGCCCAGCACTTGGATAATCTCAGATGCATTATGCTGAGAAACTAGCCTGGAGGTGTGGATATCCTTAATGAATATGGACACTCCTCCGGTCCAGGTTAGGTGGCTGAAAGGTATACCTTATGGAGTTTTTTTTCTCTTATTGTAGAGGGTTTTTTGTGTGTGTTGGTGGACCAGCTGAGTGGTTTGTTTTTTAAAATTCCTCTTATATTTAATTTGGTTGGGACTGCTAGTTCTATATATTTATTTAAGCGGGCATAGAACTTTTTTGTGAAGCTACCTTCTGTGGTAATGTCTGAGGTGATATTGCTTCATGTGAATTTTGAAACTTTGTTATAGAATTTGATGAAGTTAGTATGCTTGAAATTCCTGAATTCTGAGATATTGGATTCAGTGGGTTGAAGATGAAAATCACTAGTTTCTGATTTGACTTAACCGAAAATCACTAGTTTCTGATTTGACTTAACCAGGGAAGAAGATACCAAGGGAACATTGCACAAAAATGTTATATTCACAAAGACCAGGTAAGTGATACTATGCCCTACAGTGGGTTTGTTAACAATCTAGTCCATGAAGTTTTCATTATTTTAAATCTAAAAACTTTGGTCATATCCTAAATTGGAGGTATAGCTAGTCCAGTTTTATTGAGGGATAGTTAAAGTCACCCAAAATAATGATGTTCTTGTTTATGTGGAGCTCATTAAGTTCATTTAAGAACCTTATATGATTTTCAGAGTACATACAGAGTGTCCTGTTATAGATTATAAACTGATAATTGTTCCTGTCTAGTGTGATTTGGTGTTCAGTGAATTCCGTTTTTGGATCTGTGGGCATCTGGAGGTGATATGGTCCTTAACAAATATAAAAACATCACCACATTTGCCATTGAGTCTGATGCACAGCAGTCATAAAGCCCAGACATGAATGGAGTACTTTCCTAACATTTACACCAAGTTTCAATAATTACACAGACATGGATACATCATAAATGCAGGAGGTCCTCAAGATTAGGCAGATTGTTGTTGAGGCATCTAGCATTGAGCAGCAATTACTTTATTTGATCCTGTTTGATATATGGTATGTTAGTTACACTGAGACATCCATTAGCCAGACTCTGCCTAAAATGGTAGATGCTTTACATAGTATGCAGAAACCTTGGAATAAGAATTTTAGGCAATCCTTTACAAAGTAAATAGGACTGTCAGGCGTCTCTCCCTATGTTGACACACTCTTGATCTCCCTGGAATGACGCATACTATTTAGCCAATTGCTGAAGACAATTATTTTGTTTGCATATTGGCATCATTCTTGGAGAAGGAAGGAATCCACTCAGGACCAGAGTCTGGCCTGTATTTGAGGCATGCATGTAGAGTTTTGATGTCTCGCTGCATATCCCATAGAATTTTGTATTCAAAATCCTTTACCCCCACCTGGGCTATTCCCACACTGTAGTCTTTCATCTAACTTTCTCCTTTCAGCCATTGTCACTGAAAATGTTTAAGAACATTTCCCTGACACTAAAGAAGTTAATCTGGACCTTCATATCAAATATAATGGCCTATTAAAATTAACCTTACTAAAAATCAAGGTGGCCTGGCCTTGCCTGATTTCCATTTGTGCTACCTAATAATTAACTCTAGTAGTTTTCTAAAAATAATTTAATGTAGTCCCAAATATAAAAATTGGAACCCATTATGGAAGCAAATCTGGCATAATTACTTAGCTATAGAAAAAGTTAACACTGCATCCCTTCCATTTACTGAACTTAAGGATCTTTGAAAATTCATGAACTAATGGATAGTATAGGCTTAAAAGATCAGTATCAATTACTGCAGCTAATTAATAGGAATCCAAACCTCAGACTGAATAATACATTTCTCTGTCTTCTTTTCTCCTAATCAAAGATAACACAGTATATGATTTTATCCTTGGGGGCTGAACCTCAGGAGAAGATTTGAGAACTAGGTTAAATTTGCTTAAACTATAACTAATCATTCTGACGTAAATTACATATTTAATACAACAAAAAAACTTCAAAACATGTCGCCTAATGGCACTAAGATAAACTTTATGAGACCTACAGAAAGCATTAACTTAAAATCTATATACCAATCATACAACCTTATTATCAAATTTAAATATGTAATTACTTTAATCTACTCTTCTAACTGGCCACAAATAAATACACTCTTGATGGGAAATGCAATTAAAAATATTATTCAAAAAAATTTAAGATACATTTAGCTAAAAAATGCATTATTCACAGTACATGATTTTAAATAATACTTAAATGACACCTACAAAAAAGGTATCATATTTGCCAATATCCTCACCTGCCTGTAATTCAGGAAAACTGACTATGAATCGCTAGTGGTGTAAAATAGCCTTAGTTAGCATAAGAACATTTGCATCACTTCTCGTTACTACCTCATTATCTGTTCATTTGTATACCCACATTAGGGACATCGCAATCTGCTTTAAATGGCATCTATGAATAGTGGCTCAGCTGTGCCTGTCTGTGCCTGCTCCTCAATTCCCTAATGCATTTGTGTTGATGGCTATGAATACCACCCTTAATCCATATCTTTTGGGAATGCCAACTTAAGCAACAGTTGTGGAGTAAATTAAAACTAAGTTTAAGCCATCATGGATATAGTCAGGAGCTCATAACAAAGGATTTTACAATCCTAAACCCACCGAGATACCAATATCATGTAAAGATCTGTAGTTTTTAATAAATGTATTTATGTTTACAAAATATTGTATTATACTAAACTGGACAAACTTAAATCTCATTACCTGTGATAGTTTTAAGGAGATATCTCTCAAATATATTATGGTGCTTAAAATCATTTCATAAAAGAAAAGCAAGAAGCCATCTCCTATAGTATACTGGTCAGTAATTCTGAAGCTACTGAAATACCCAGCACAAATTATAAGACTGTTAACACCTCTGTCGATTGCTAACGCTTATGGTTTATAGAATGTTGATGCACATTAAGGTAGTATATTTCATCAACTCAATTAATTTAACCCTTAAATTTTAAACATCTTTCATCTCATCCCTAGCTCAAAGCATACATCTTTTTGTAAACATTTCAAAATACTTGTATAATAGTTGCAATTTTAATGTTATTTTTATAATTATGTATTTACTGTTACTGCTGAGGTTGCTTTTTATTGTTTTAATATTTGTAATGTATTTTGCAATTTCCTTGATTATTTGTATAACTTATTACCCAAACAAAAAGAGATTTGACAAAAAATTTATGTCACAGGGATATAACAAATGATACTCTCTAAAGTTCTATAGCAATCAGAGCCCTATAACTGTCTTAGTTCTGGCCTTGTTTGAGTAAGACTTTTGTTGTTTTATAGCAGACTATATAAGTCAAAGATTTTATATATATATATATATATATATATATATATATATATATATATAAAGATAGATGTGTGTGTGTGTGTGTGTGTGTGTGTGTGTGTGTGTGTGTACATATACATATATCACATATTATTGCCAAGTAATTTAAAATATAATTACCCCACTTTCATTTGAAGGAAACATTGTAAACATTTGTATCTGCATATAAGTGATCCCTGTGGACAATAAAATCCTTATGTCTTTATTTACAGTCATGGATCTTGAGACCAAAGCTGAGATACATTACACAACTTCTGTTTTGTGGCATTTGTCAAACTACTTTCCATCATAAATAAATGATGTAGTAATAAGGACTGGCAGGATTTCATACAAATATAAAATGCTATGTTTTATCTGCACATGCAGTTATGTAACACAGTAACTACTGAAAAGTTATCTTTAAATATTCCTTTCTGAACTCTCTTTTTTAAATTTGTTGGCAAAATTGATATAAATCGAGTCTGATCATATGACATCATAATTCAAGACAATTTTCTTGATTTCCTTGTATATGTTCAAAGACTTTTCAGTGATAATTTTGTAAACTGGTACTTAAGAAGTACAGCTTCCAAATGCCATTAAAATGCTCCTTAAGTTTTTCACCCTCCCCTGCTGATTCATGCAAGGATTTGTTATTTATCTGTAACTACATTGCATCATTATGCCATTTTAGAAAAATGTCAGAAACAAATTGCTTTTCTCTAACTGGATGAAACATGACTAGGTGTTTTCACTTCCTCAAAACCACTGCCCAGTTTGAAGTATCCATAACCCATTATGGATTGTGTTGTCTTGTGTGGTATGTATGCATCTGTAATGGCTATCCACACAAGACTACTTTTAGTGACATATACCTTTAACAGGTCAGTCAGAATTGAAGTTACACTACATATAGGGTTACTATCTGTATTACGAAAGAATGAACTAAATATTTTACATTATTATTTGATTTTTAGGTATGAAAATAGGTTAAAAAAAATTACTAAGGCATTATGTATGTGCCATGTATAAAACAGGCCCTTGGCTGGAATATTCTCTTTCCTATAGAACTCAGAGCAGAACTCTTCCACTACTTTCTTGCTAAAATCTCTATAATAATTGTCACAAACCTCACTATGGAAAAAAGGCTTAAACACCAATTTGTGTTCACAGTATTTTATTTTATTTATTTTATTTATTTTTATTTTATTTTACATATGTTGACCAGGATAGTCCAACTGGATACATGTCCATTTTCAGTGGAGGCCTGGGAAGAAAAGCTCCAAAGGAAGTAATACAGAGATAGAAGCTTATATAGTTTCCAAGTATTCCAAGTAGCATTCACAGTGCACCATCCTTTTTCCTCTCCACCTACACATACGAGTACTAGTACTTTTGTACTTACTATAACAAAAGCTTTGATTCTAATTTTTGTTTGTAATTATTGTTTTTGGAGCTTTTTTCCCCAGGACTCCATTGAAAACGGGTTCTTCTAGGCCCAATGGACTATCCTGGTAAACCAACTGCAAATAAATAAATAAAAGACCAACAGCAAAGTTCGGGGAATATGTGAGGTAGGCTTTGCTGATTGTGATTGTTTCTGGCAAGTAATGACCTGAGGAACATTAGTTTGATTTTATTTGACCGTTGATTCTAATTTTTGTTTTTTTTTATGCTTAAGTACTTCTTAGATTACATATTTTCTAATTTGCATGATTTTGACATAGTTATGTTTTGGCTTAGCACCCCTAGCCTGTGCTTTCTGCTAAAACAGTTCTGCCTAGGCCCATCCCACCAGCTGATTGACAAAAAATGAATAAATAAAAAAGAAGTAAATAGTAACTTACAGTTAGAAATATTCGGGATACAGTACTTTCTTGTCAAACAAATCTCTTCTGTGTACTCCATCAGAGAACTAAGCTAACAATATATAGCAGAATCTTGATGCAAACATTCACATTGTCTTATAGATTTATAGGTTCATAGATTAGTACTAAGCTAACTGCCTTTGTGGGCCATGTTAAGCCTAGCCAATTACCCCATGTGAGAATCAAACCCTGCACTTTGTGTCTGTAAGATAAACACCTTAACCATTATATTAATCTCCCTACTAAAACATAGGTTCATAGATTATTACTAGGTCAACTGCCCTTCTGGGTCATTTTAAGCCTATGGAATTACCCCACATTGGAATCAAGCCCTCTACCTTTTGTTTGTAAGGTAAACACTTTAAAGATTATGCCAACCTCCCAAAAGACATAATAGCTATTAGCAAAAGCAAAATATATTTTGCAGTTGAATCCCTCCATCCATTTTCATGATAAACATTTCAAAGCAGATATCATTGTAAAAATTTAGTCTGCAACACCTCGATCAGCAAAAGAAGAGTTTCTAATTACAGAAAATAGCCAGTTTTATGAAAGAACAATAAATATAGTCATACAATCAGTCATAAACTGCCTTTGTTGTTACTGGAGATCAGAAGGTTTTATTTCTGAGTCAAACAAAACAGAATTTAAGTGGTTCATATATATAACCTATCAAATTATGTCATTTTCTAACCAAACTAAATTTTCATCCCAAATCTGTATAAAACATTTTTTTTAATATAAAAAGATCATCTTCCTGGGCCTTTAATGTTTTAAAAGCTATGAACACATTTTAAAAGTTCAGTAATGTGGCTTGTGTAAATGTATTTTACAAAGCTTATTGTACTGTCTGAGGCTGAATGCACAACGTTAACAGCCTTATGCCATGCGATGCTTGTTAACGTGGATAAAAAAATTACATCGCCTGTCAAGTCAGCACGGTTAATTGGTATATATTCCAGCTGGTCCTTAAAACACATTAGCAACAGACTGCTTTTGAATTTAAAAAATGTGTTACAATCCTGAAATGCACATTCTGCACTATTTTATTGAAATATCTATAATAACATTTTTTATATAATTTTTCTGGTGACTAAAATGAAATGTAGTACCAGTGTTTATAACAGGGACATGCACTGCAGAGAGATGAAATTCTTAAACAATAAAATTGTTATTTATATGGTTTCCTTATGCAGTTCTAGTGGCTACTGTTTGGGAGTGTAATTCTGTATTCATATGGAGAATTTAGGGATAAGGCTCGATTTGCCATCAGTTTCCTTTCATTGCCTATCTATACTCTGTGAGAATGCCATGATGTGTACAGAAACACAGGTGGAAATCATGCTACTGTGACTCAGTTTAACTAAGGCTTAGTGTTTCATAGAGATTTTGTGGAAAATGAAGGGTCAGCCTGTGCATCTTAACCTGTGCCATTTACTTCCTGTGCAAACAAGAATATTTGATCCAACAGCCCACATGAATAAAGAGTTACTTCTCTGGAGCTCATTAACTCCTCTTTCCACTGATCGCCTTAATAGAGAGCTGTGATTTTTCATGTACTTGGAAACCACAACTTCCCAGTGAGGGATCCTAAAGCAACTAACGTCAAAAGAAGAAGAAAGTCTGGTATAGAATACCGCATTGTCAGAAGTCAGCAAGTTGTGGCAGTGAAGAATATGGGGACAGTGCAAAGTGAGTGTGGACAGTTGCTTATGATAGCATACAGCAAGATTCATTTACCACAGAGAAAAGTGCAGTAACAAATCTCATATCCTAACCCCATTAAAGCACTACTATCAAAATGTCATTACTTACAGTAAAACAGTAAGAAACATTTCACACATTACCAAATACCGCTGATTTTAATGAGCTAGGCTTGAAGGAAATCTTTTACTCCAGGCTGCAATTTATCACATATTCTGTCTCTAATAAAAAATCTACAAGCTTGCAAGGAGATTGCCAGAACCGTTCAAGGTGAATTTTGTACAAAATTATAAAATACTAATATAATTATTGCGTGCAGAAAGTTGGCCAAAAAGAGGCAGACATCCAAACTATTGTGAAAAATGTCATGTCATCAGACATGTTTAATGGTAATTCAGTCACTGATCGTAAGGTAAGGCATTTGTCTGTGAGCTGTGTGTTCAAATCTAGATTTCAAACAATGGAGCTGTAATCACAGAGCTAAAATATTGTGATATGCCAGGTCTGTATTGTTGCTTGGTGTTCCATAATCACAGAGCTAAAATATTTTGATATGCCAGGTCTGTATTTTTGCTTGGCATTACAAACATCACAGTTTCATGTTACAGTCAGCTTTTGCTTTGAGAGGACCACAGCAGCAGATATCCTTTGGATGCATGGAGGAATGGATATCATGGTGCCCACACTGGCCTCTCATTCTGCTCTATAATGAGACGTATAATGGCCTTTATCTTTTATTAGTAAATTTGTAGAGCAGCCATCATTAGAGAGACTAAACTTCATCCATGCTCATATTGACCAAAGCTTGCCTACCAAAATATCACACTAAGCCATAGCTCTTCTAAAAGAGTGTCAGGTAATCTGGACTAAAATTCCCAGAGAGCTGAAGTGGACATAGCACCACATTTCTATAGGCCTTTTAGTCTGTCTGGAAAGTACTGGCAAACAGAAGAACTAAACACATATTATTTTTTACTTTTATGCCTGTAAACTGGTAATGTCTGCAAAAAATATACTTTGGTACCCACAAAGGGCAAGTGAAGCTATTTTACTTAATATAATGGATTTCTAATTAGTATAATAGTCATGATTAAGCTGCCTATTACTTGTGGTATTGCCTGAAACAATGCTGTCTAATTATTTACTATTCATATATATATAAACGTTTTTGACATTATATTGAAACAAATAAAAGTGGGCTATAAAATCCCTAATGTGCTCTCTTTTAGTCTATAATGGTTGTTAGTATAAACATACCATTTCTAAAGCTAGAATATGCACTGCCACTTGCTATCCTTAATTCTGTAAATTATAAGCATTTTCTCTATACTACTACCTTTAAGATTTGCAGATTTGTTTTAATTCCAGAGACCAGTAAGTAAAATTGACCTTTCCTTCAGAAAGCAAAGAAGGCTGTCTTTCTTGACTCATGCCACCCTGTCTCTAGCCTCAGTGAACTTCAAGCTACCTTATTTAGAATATTAACCCCCCACCCCGCGTCACATGGTAGAAACAGCTTCACTTCATTGCACACTGAGAATTATATTACAAGATACCAAGCAAAAATACAAAACCTTTGACTGATCCTTCAGAAAAAACATCAAAGCCTTGAACTGAGCTCATTGAATGGAAGTGCTGTAAAGATACATGTGAACAGCAATATGCTTTTTAGGTTTTCAAAACAGGGTCAGTCTGCTATATGAAACTAATCTGGAAGCATAATTTATTAGCCCCTTTCAAGGAAAAATAAATGAATCTCTACCATTTCTTGACTTAGTGCTCCTCCTTTTTTTCTGTTTTGAAACCGAATGGTTCTGTCAGAATGTGTATGGAATGATGCCGGGAACCGCATTTTACTTATGGTGCTCTATCTCCAAGGTAACATATTTGTTTGCTGCTGGCAATCAGTTTTCAAAGATAAATATGAGCTACAAATGCCAACAAATTCTGCCAGACACATTTTCTAAAAGGTATATCACAATAATCACTCATAAAACTCTATTCTGATATAACAGATTACCTCTTGGAGTGCTTTACTATTGAAATTATATTTAAGGTAGTGATGCTTTTGTTTACTTAGATGATATATTACTTAATAGCAAAACATAAAAAAAATAGCTTTACGTACTTTGGGCATTATGCTACCCAGTTTAAAAATGCTAGATTACAGTTTAAAGTGCTAAATGCATATTTTTGTAAAATAAAGTGACAACCCTCCGTCATAATGTAGGTGTTTTATTTTTTTTTTTAATTCAGCCAATGGAAAGTGTAAGCAATTTAGCAAACCTGCAGAAAATGATATAAGTGAAAGCTCTGACAACTGGTAAACTACAACAGCAGGTTTTTATTATGATTGTAAACTCTTTAATTTTCAGTATACATGTTGCTACATAATGATGTGAATGGTACTGGGTTCCAAGTCAGGACAGAGGGTACATTTCCTAAACAAATGTTTCCTTTATTCTCTGATCTGCTTTTAAAACATATCTCAGCATGATGTTGTTGCTCTGCTCTTATAACAAATACAAACTGCATCAAATAACCGTAATGGTACTCAGTGGAACTCATGGACATGAAACACATACTGTAGGACTAGCGAGCAGAAAAAAAATCAATAAAATGCTCAGTTGTAATTCAGAGACAATAGCATGGCATGTAAACCCCAAGAATAGACCTGATAAGCATTATATATGCAAATAGCCTACAAAGTTTGATTAACACCAGGTCAGTTCAAACAATGTGGAACTGTATAACAATGATGCCTCAAGAAACTGCATTGTATTAGCATTACAGAAATGTGCTAAGTGAGGGCAGTGTACTATGCATGCACTGAAGCAAATCTACATAATGTACCAATGTTGTAGTAGTAACATTTTGTATTTCTATACAAGACATGCTCTTTAGACATTAGTCTCTCAAACAAACATCACATATATACCAGCACACATATAGACACATGCACACAGGCATACACACACACACACACACACACACACACACACACACACACACACACACACACACACACACACACACACACACACACACACACACACACACACTCACATACACACACACATCTTATTGTATGCAATTTAAGAGAGTGGTAAAGATCAAAATACTCAACACTAAAACTTGCTACATACCTTTCCTAGTGTCTAGCCTGATCTTTGGTGATATTCAATTTAACCCCCAGGCTTTTGCACAGTGATGTTGTCACCGACATCTCCAACACAGATGTTATACTGACTGGACAACACCCTAAACAAATGCCAGAAACATGAAGAATAAAACACAATACCAGTTTGAGAAATATGGTTAACATAAACAGACAAACAGTGAGATTTGACCTCTGCTCTACATTACCCTTAAAGTAGGTCTAGGCCTCAGAAGTGTTGGTATACTAGCTGCCCTGTATTTGCATCATCTTACCCATTTCTACTTGATTTTACATGTTCTGTGCTATGCACAGAGGTAACCAGTTCTAATTTATTTTATTTTCTATTTATCCTTTTGTGACCTGTTTGTTTCAGTAGGCTTGTGGCCTCTTTTCAAGGGATACACAAGTTGGTATTTATACTACTATGGGAAATTTAGCCAGGATGTCAAGGAAATTCCCCTACTCTTTGGAGCTGCTAGATGGCACTGGAGGGCTACTACAGCAACAAGAGAGAGGCCCAAGGGAAGCAGCAGCCACGTGGAGGAGGAAAGTAAAGCTATAGAGAGTTTGGAGGTGGAAAGTGAGAATTTGCAGAAAAAAATGTACATTATGGAGCTTCAGTATGTAAATAAAGATTCCTGTGTGGTGGATGTTACAAATGAGCAGCATTTAGCTGGATCTCTGGAGAAGGAAGTAAGCAAGTCTGTTGATGTGGTGCAGATAACAGAACTGGTGTCAGGAGGGCATGCAGATGATGATATGTTAAAAAGGTACTTACGTATTATCGCAACCAGATTTTCGCATCTGCGAAAATCACATGCTAAAATAAGAACTACTGCAGAAAACACCCTAAACTGTTTTTTTACATGTTTACTAATGAATTGAAGAAGAAGAAGAACTAATGAATAATAACTTTTGATTCAAGTCCGGAAGGAAAACAACTGCACCAGTCTTCCCTCTGTTTTGCCATGTATTACACATGCACGCTTCAATTGTCAGGGCTGCTGTCTAAAAGATTAAACAACTACCACTAACACATAATGTATTGTCGCCTGAAGTACGGCAAAAAAGTTCAATGGGAATTGAAAGAGTTAAGTTCAAGGGAAATTGAAAGGGTTAAGCTGACATTTGATAGTAAATGAGCGGTGTAAACCTGCTGTAGTTCCTTGAGAATGTTTCTATATTTCTTGAGGTTCACGTATACATCTTTACATTTACAGTTAATGCAGAAATGAATTAGCAGCACACATGATGCCAGTAAAATGCATGTCAGGTTAAAAAACCCTGTCAATGACAGAAAGTGCAATCATGTCTGGAATTCAGACAAAGAGTTGAAGGGGAACTGAAAGGGTATAGCTGACTTTGTACTAAAGGTTCAAATATATATGTTAATGCAGGGAAGAGATAGCACCACCCGTGCCAGCAGTAAAGTGCATACTTCAACAGCAACACTGACAATTTTCAGTTTGGCTTGTTAACCCTTGCTAAAACATCCTTCATTGTAAAAGCAAACAGATTTTCTGACATTTGAACGACATTAACGGACAAATGTCAACAGTGGGAAACAGTAACACTTGACTACTGGCCATGAGCATTCATACAACATACTCCTGGTTAAGTTGCCTTTGCTGTGCTTGTGATCAGGAAGGCAGGATCTGTCATGTGCTGTTGCAGTGCGGAGTTCACCGGCCAAGTGAGACACGTCAGGCAGGAGTCAAAAAATTGGCAGTTATTCATCTCCCTGCCTCATGCAGTGTGTGCCACAGTATTCCTTACTTGCTTCCACTCCTGTTTCCAGCTTAATTAACCTGTCTACTCATAAACAGGACAAATTTCGCAACCGCGAAAATCTGGTTGCGATAATACATAAGCACCGTTAAAAGTAACAGAGCAGGATGATCGATGTGACCGTTCTGTTGTTTCTTGGGGTGAGATGGCAGATAACTTTTTTGGAATTGCTAAGGATGGCAATGCAGAAAAGGAACCAGGTGATCTGCCAGCAGAGATTGCAAGTTATAACTTATGCAGTCGTGTCAAAAAGCAAAAGAGGAAAGCAGCAACAGACTGAGGAGGAGTCCGCTTTTGTGGCAGCAGGAAACGCAGTAACTAAAACTTATGCAGCACTGACAATCAGCCAAAAAGGAGCGCAGCAACAAGCTGTAAGTAAAACTGTTTTTAAAAAGAGGAGAAGCCCAACTGTGAGAATAATAACAAAACATGACACTGTACTAGAGATACTATGTATGTGACACTTTGGTAACTGTTCTGGGTTTGAAAGCTCAATAAATTCAGTCTTTTATACATATTAGGACAGAGAATTTTTGTCACTTAAGATGTGAAACTGATGGACTGATGATGAAATTTCTGGAACCGTATAACAAAAAGAAGGACATTTATCTGTGGAATAATTATTTCTTTTTTGGTAGTAATTTAAATGTTAAAAACTGGTACTTTGCAGTCTAGAACTGATGAACTGGAAGATGACATGAAAAATGCATGCAGGATCTGTATGAAACTGTTGATAATATTGTGAAAGTTATAGATGACAGGAACTTATGGAATGGAGAGTGCAGGTTGCAAGCTGTTTTGAAATGAGAAAAAAACATGGTTAAACACTTGCTAAGTGTTATTTTTGTGTCTGGTCATAGAGAGATATTAAAAGATATCCTGGCCAGCCTAAATCATGTTTCTTTTGTGGTTACTTTTCTCACTCAATTAATGATTGTGACAAGGTAGGATGTAACCATTTTAGGGAGACAGAACATATAGCAAGAAGGTGTGTGCCTGAATGCAGGTTGTGTAAAAAAGGGACTCTTTTGGATGAATTACCAATAGCAAACAGTAAATAATAAAAAAGAAGTGGAAAGGGAAGAAATCATACACAAGGAAGAACAACAAGAAGCTAAGGAGGAAGTGGGTGAACTAAGTGAAGAAATTGTAGAAGAAGAAAACATAAGGAGGGGAAAATGAGGAGAGACAGTGCATATAGGAAGAGAGATTAGGAGAAAAGACTGAAATTAACATTTTTGAAGTTCTAGTCAGTGAAAAATCTGTTTCTGAGGATCAAGAATTAATTGTATATAAACACAGGAAAAATATTTAATTCAGGAAAGAGTAAAAATAAGAAAACTGAAATTTAAAACTATTTCCCCTAACTTAAAAGGGAAAAACAACAAGTTTAGAAGAATTTTGGTAAATGTGAACAACACTATAATAAGGATAGGGATAGTGAAGTAGTGTGTTAAATGTGATGTGGATGTTATTCTGTTAGAGGATGTAAGATTCTGGACAAGTGAAGAAAGACTGAAAGCAGGAAAACTGGAGTGGAAATTTAATATGGAACTTAGGAAGTGAATCTTTTTATGGAGTAGCTATGTTGTGTAAAAAACTGGAAATACTACAGGTAATGTTGGTAAGGATGGAAAGGTTAACTGTTCTGGATGTGAGGTGGAGAGAACATGCTGACAGAATTATAGCATTGTATGCATGTATAAATTACAAGGTAAGAGACAAATCGGTTTCATCAAACATTAGACTATGTGGCAGTTAACATGGAAATTATAATTACAGGAGACTTTGTGATTTAAAGGGAAGATGTAAAAAGAAAGGAAATGATGTAAAAAAACTGGAAGTGATGAAATGTGGTAAATTAACTGTGCAGAACCAACATCCATGAACTAGAAGTGGAGGGCACTTGGATCTGAAATTGATTGTTTTGTATTATTAGAGGATTTGGGGGTAGCAGATGGTAATACAGTTGTAATGGGCTTTTCAGACCATTTAGCAATATGAGTGGAATAGATGGAAGAAAGGGAGTATATTAAATAGGAAAATAAATAAAAGGAATAAACTAGTGATTATGGAATGAAATTGGAGAGTGGGAAGTGTTGCAGGTATGGAAAGATTATATAATCATGAAGGACGGCTATAAAAAGTGGTCTGAATGGTAGACTGAATTTAAAAATAAGTATAAAAAGTTTTTTTCAGTACCAGGATGATGTAAGAAAGGAAGAGAATGAGAAGTATGCAAACATGTATAGAAATGTTTTAGAGAATTTAGAAAATAATACAAGAGTATATTATGAGTTGGAAAAATAAATACATAAAAGAAATTGAGAAAAATGAAGGCATTATCATTGAGGCAGAAATATCATTTACATGGGAGAAAAAATGAGGTATCTGCATTTTGTGGTAAAATAGTAAAGGAGCTTATAAGTATAATGAGTGAAATGAAAAATGTGAAATGAGAGGTAAAAAGAAATTAACAAATTATGAATATTGTAGTACAGCATGTGGAAAATATATAGGAGTAAAAAGACGGAAAATAAGAGAGAATGGAAAGTAAAATAAATTCCAGAATAAGTTAAGGAAGAATTTGAAAAATCAATTACTATTAATGAATTGGATGAAGTAGACAGGAACATAAATGTTGATTCAGTATCAGGACAGATGGTATAGCATATGGAATGTACAAGAAGTTGGCTGATTAGCAAAGAGATTCTGTTGACAATGTACTGAATGAATGGCTGAAGGAAGGGTTTGTTTATGAATAATTATGTAATGAGATACTAATATTTCTATAAAAGAAAGATGAGAAAAATGAAATAAAAATGTGAAGACCCATCACACCAAATAACATAGATTATACATTTTTATAAGAATAATACAGAGGAAAATGTAAGGAAGGATGAGGGGTATTATTGAAAAAATATATAGATAGTATAAAAGGGAAGGGATATCAAGAATTTTTATTGGTTGTGAGAGAAATGTGAAACATAGTATGTGTTATTAGAAGGCATTTGATACCATAAGACATGTTTTGAGGGACGTTATGGACAAGTGTGGGATAGATAATTGAATTAAGAGAGTGTGAATGTCAGCATATTGCAATAATAGAGTGAGAGTATTATTTTTGATTGAAGTGTGGTAAAAGATAACGATTTCCCATGAGTGGAATATTGTTTGCATTGGTAGTGAATGTGATAGTGAGTGAAGTAGCTTATAAAATGAAAGATACTAGATTTGTGATGTAAATGAAGGTGGTTGCTTCAGTAGTTTTGACATACGTACATGATATAGTTGTAGTTTCCAAGAACAAAATATGGATGAGTGACATGCTAGTTTGTCTGAATGGATGTTTAAAGGAATTAAAGGAAATGGGAATGACTTTGAATAAAGATAAAAGTGACGGTTTGGGTGATGTGATGATAATCGGGTGTTTTTTTTTCAATGAATGAAATGTCTTTGATAAGAATAAGATTTAGGAAAATTATAGTGTTATGCAACTAGAGGGGCTGATAAACGAAATGAAAGGAATATGTCTTTTTGGAGGATGTATAGGTTAACATTCAAGAAAAAGGTTTATCTAGTAAATTATGTATTTATAGGAAAAATAGCATATGTGTCAAATGCTTATATGATCCCACAAAAATATGAAAGCAAATTGTGCAATTGATGTTTCTTTCATATGGGGCTCAAGATTAAACCCAGCGCAAAAAGGTGTGTTGTATATGAGTGAAAATTAAGGGGAATTGGGGTTACCCAATCCAGTTGTTTATTCTACTTCTTTAAAATGTTTAGAGTATTAAAGTGGGTAAAGCAAGAGAATGATACATCAATAGTTGAAATGTGTAAATTTAAGTAAAAATGCTCTGGGAGATAAAGAGAATAAGAAAAGAGAAAAAGAATATGTAAATGAAGAAAATAAAAATTATCAAGAAAAATACTAACGTAAAATAAAAAACAATAATATAGGGAAAATAGAAGAATGTGGTATAATAATGTGATGAAACAATATTATCTAAATCCATGGGGAACTTTAAGAAGTGATTAAAGCTATTAAAGTCAGGAAAAAGTGGTGTATCACGATAGTAAAGAGTCAGGTTTCCTATGGAGACTGGTAATAAATAAGTTACCAGTACAAAGGAATATGCCATATAAAAAGAAAGTTGAAAGCTTGTGTTTATTTTCTGGGGAAGAAGAGAAAACAGACCATGTGTTTTTTTTTTTTAATGTAAAAGTTTGATGGTACCCTGGAAAAAGTTGTGTGAATTTTTTTTTGGAATATTAATGATGTAAACAATGTAGATATGAATATGATTACATATGGAAATTCTAAGAACAAGAAGAAAGAATATGTGAGAAGGTTAAATAAGACTTTATTTTATGCAATGTGAGTTATTTGGAATGTAAGACTGAATGGTATTTAGTTTAACAGAAAATGGATTTTTGCAGATATACTGCGAAAAATTAGATTATGGTTTTGGAAGAAGGAATGGAGGTCAATTATGGAAGAATAAGAATAGCAATGAGGATGTTAAAAGAAAAATGATAAACAGTGAAGAAATATAAAAATGTGAGTATATATTACAGTAAAGAAATACAGAAATGTGCATATATGTCATATAAATATGTACATTTTTGCATATATGCAAATAATGCTTTTTTATGTTGTATAAAATAAAGGACCCTTTGTCTTTCTGATAGGTGCTATGGGGTCTTTTATATCCACCCTGACAGGTGCTATGGGATCTTTTATATCCACCCAAACTACCACCAATTCAAACAGCTGATACCTTGGTTTAATGTCTCATCCAAAGTATTGCACACTCAGGAGTGTGTCCCTCCCCTAATGCTGCACTACAGTGTCAGCAATCCAACCACCTGGCATGGGAATAGAAATTACAGCTGTCTAGTCATCCAGCACTAAAAGCAAGTGTATTACCTGTTGCACCACTGATGCTACAAGTGAACAAATCCAGGCTGTTATCCATGCCAAGTGTATATACCCCCAGCTGGAAAGGCTGAATCAGTGGCAGATGTAACCATTTACTGGCTCTGTATTCATTCATCCAACACTCCATTTCAGTCTTCACCAATAGCATCTATATGCATGCAATGTATAAAAAAAAAAAACGTTTTGGAAATGAATAGGCCAGATCGTTAATCTAAAAGTCACTGTGAAACACCTTTTCAATTTTCCCAGCTTGAGGACATGAAGGCAGTAATACAGCTCCATGATGACTTTCTTCAATGTGTTCAAAAACTGTATCTAATGGGCACAAGTCCTGATCATTAATAGGTTCATCTAGAAAGTATGACCCCCCCCCCCACGTTCCACCGCATAAATGTAGCCTGGCAGTTGCAATGAAAATGTCTTCAGCATTAACATTCATATCACCAGGTAAAACTGCATGCAATAAATGGAAATATTATCCATAACACTTAACAAAGATTCAAACCCTGTCATGTCACCTACCCTGCTCTCCTTGATGATATACAGTATACTTACATCAGCTTTTCAGTACTACATTTGCTGGAATATTTATTGAGCTATCCAAAATCTTTCATACTGGTTTTCATTTCAAACTTATTAAGATATCAGTTAAGTCTTGGTTCACGCTCAGTGCCACAGCTCACTGACTATCTGCCCACTAGGGATGAAGCTGTGATATGGAATGCTGCTGTGTTGCCATTTCTTCTTGTGGATTTTGGAATTATCTGGGTCACAGGGCTTGGGCCCGCCTCTTCACAATCATCAAGAATGAGATGGCTACTTAGTATGAAGATGTACGGATTCTGTGATACACTGATCAGTCAACAATCATTCTTACTGATCACTTTTTGCAACCCATAAACATTAAGGTACACATTTCTTTTCATTCTCGACTCTCCTGGCTTAGTGGTCTGGGCTTCTAGCTTAATTAATTCACATAAAAGCAAATCTATGTTACTTGCTCCAAAAACACTATGCCTGCTTATATCACAATTTTGCACTCATTGCTCAGTGTCCAGGCTTTGATTATAAATAACTCCAGGATCATTACTATCACAAATTATTGCACCTCAAGTTTTATTCCCATCAAGCAACTAAATGCTGACCTATGTGAAAGGAATGTTGTTATCAAGACCAGGTGAAATAGAAATAAAAGAACATGGCATAAAAAAATCAAGTTGTCATTATTCCATATCCACAAAAGCTTCAGCTGGTCCAAATTCAGTTGTCACTTATCTGTAAATAAGTAAGATTTCACTCATGCACTTCATTACTAATGGATTTCCCCCTTCTTGTCTGAAGTTTCTTGCCGTGGCATTCCCAATATCAACCTACTGGGACACTGCGTGAAGTTCCAAAATCCAAAAATAAATACAGTTGAATCCAGATATCTTGTGGCTGTAGGTAAAACTTGGAACAAACTCAAAAATAATCTGCTATACGTAACAGAGGAAAATTAAATAAAAGGCTTTCAAGACTGTTCTAAAATTTGCTCAAGCAATTCAGTCTGAAATAACTGTTTGGTAGTTCAACAGGCCCACAGTGAATGCATTCAAACTGACCTTATGCTAAATATTTTAATTCGGACTTTATGGTGAATACTTTTTCTCTGATTGTAAGGTGAATATTTTCACTCTGACTTTATGGTGAACACTTTCTGGTGAATACTTTCTCTCTGCTATTGTGGTGAATATCTTCATTTTACCCTTATGCTGAATATTTTCACAATGTCCTTATTATAGATACTTTCACTCTGTCATTCTATTTTTCACTTCTGTTTTAGCTTCAAATCCTGCTACTGCATTTTTCACAGACATGGGTATTACAGTGATTATTTCCCAAAAACAGTAAAAGAAATGTAAGAGGTTGTAGCAAAAAAAAAGCTATTCTAGGTTTTTGCTTCAATGTAGCATAGTTTATCAAAAATTATACATGAAATTCTATCATACAGCTGTAACCTACACATAATTAACTAGAATGTATGCATGGCCACTGTTATCTACTGCTAAGGTGACAGCCTGAGAATTACTGTGTACTGACTGAAAGCTACTTCTGTAATTATATATATGGATGACAGTTTGACCAAGAATTGTTGATAGTTTTGTGCCTTTTTTTCTGTGAGTTAAGGAACACATTTTTTTTTTCATTTTTGAGGAGCTTTAAGGAGCTTTTTTCTTTAGTGTTGGGGGTCCCAGAAGGGAGCACTACTTAAGATACCAGGCAATCTTGCAACACCTATTTTGTCAGTTATTACTGAACTATAAAAATAATACTTATTTAATTTATTATGACTTATAAAATTCAGTCTTAACATTTTGAATCCAGTGAAAGTTGTTACTGTACAGACAGACTTAACTGTTTATACTTGTTAGTAACTCTTACAGTTTTAGAGATTTAAACACTTGAACTGTGAGGATGTAACTTCTTTTTTTAAAGACTCAGGATGCAGACATTTATTGAGGTTAGAGCTCAACATTCTAGAGTTCCAAGGAAGGAAGAAATGAGTTAATTACCTGACTCTCACAACCTGGGCTCTGAAACCGAAAGTTGTCTTTGTGTAACCAACAGATTTCTCTTAGCGAGTGTTTCCTACTTTACTACAGCTCTACAGTAGAAAGACGATTGTGGATATCTTGGATTATGTTTGCAGACCTTTAAGGACAAAAACTACGCGTACATCTCAATGACTATGATTTTCTCTGATAGCTCTATGATTTTTGGCCTCAGATTTTGCCTTGCTCATCTTAGATTTATTGATTTTCCTTTGCTCTTTCTCATAAAAATAGACTGTTTAATAGGTACATTTTCAAATAACTGAAATGTGGCTATATAAAGATTTCTTTTTACCAACTAAAGGGAGCTGAGTACGTAAAGACTTATTAAGCCTGAGCCCTTAACTACAGAGAAATGAATCACAGATACAGTTCTATTCACAGTTCATGGGAATGTATGCTGTAATTTGACTATAAACGGTTCATTTCCTTTGTATATAGTGTAGCAATAATGTCTTTCTTGCCATGTAAAATTTTAAGAGACAAAGCTGAAACTAATAAAAGAATCTGAAGCAGTGTCAGAAGTGCAGATCTGTACACTCTATGTGTTAAATGTTTCTGTGTTGACCCAGTAACCATGTGTTTGCTGATACTAAATAAATCCAGGTGAAGAAAGATGATGCATATTATTCTATACATAACAAATGGTAATGTGACATTCTCATCTGAGTTTGTAGATAAATACAACTACTTCCGTTTTACTAATTGCCAGATAACTAAGATATTCCAGCAAGTTTTTCCATGACAAAATGTGGAAGTAAATATTTTGAACATCTAGTGCTTGGCTACCTTTACTTGTCAGTAAACGTACTATAATTATTAATACTGTTTTTACTCCACCTAAGGAAGGGACAGTGCTAACAAGTTTCCATGCCAGTTACACCTGTTGGCATGCGTCCATAAAGAAAGTCCCATGCAAGTCAGCACAGGTATTCTACAATTAGATGTCCATTTACAGGATTATTCATCACACAGTTAACTAGATTCACATGAAAAGAAGTTAGATCCCAAGCAGAAAAACAAATTGTTGTATTAGTTTAAGCCTACCCCCCCCCACCACACACACACATATAATGAAAGGCATTGAATTTATTATGTTTTTTTAAGAAAATCTGGCATAGGTTTCTTCCTTTGTAGAACAAATGTACTTAAGTTTAACGGACCATTTTCTTTTCTGAAATTGAAATAAGCAGTACAGAGTGCTCCTAAATCATGCTTCTAGTTAATAATATAAGATCATTCCAATAAATTTAACATGTTGCATAATAAAGTTCAAATTACCTAATGCTGCTTAGGGGAGAAGTACACTGATCTATATTCATTTCACTCCAACACATTATGGTGAAATGTCCTTCTGTCCAACAGCTTTGCACATTTTGGACATGCTGTAAATGTAAATCAGAGATCACAGATATACTTACAGAACATTAATGTGAATATAAAAAGTACACCTTTTGCCTTAGCTTACATGTGAAATTTAAGGCGTATTGACCTAAATAGCATACTTTTAGTAAGATCACACACACTAGAGGGATATCATTTCTAACTATTTTTAAGTTCAATGTTCTATCTACTTGCACATTTTAAATGCACAAATACAACCTACTCCTAAAAATGATCTTGCCCTGAATCTGAACCCCACAGTTGTACTGATTTAGTTTTGCAATGATCCATGATTATTCACCTAATGAGCACCATGCACTCTTTGTCCTCTGTTCTGTTTAGGAAGATGTGTTGAGTAAGGTGCTTCTAGTTTGCTAACAGGAAGTATCAATGCATCAGGAAAATGGATACTGCTTCTACTGACAGCTGCTGAATTGTATTGAATAGGCAAGAGTTAAAGCTAGGTCTGTCTGCTTAGTTGTTACATCTAATCTTGAACCGAAGAGCAACCATAGTTGTTTTACTGTAGAGAAGAATCAGCTAGACAAGACTGCAATAGTAGTAACACTTTTTTTATCTTATGATATGCATCCTAATATCTTAAACTGAATTAGATTAGAAAAACGAAATATGCTTGGCATGCACATGAATGTCTTGTGTTGTACTGCATGATATATATATATATATATATATATATATATATATATAGAGCCACGTTGTTTCTTCAACGTTCTGAAACATTGAACCACATACGGTCAAAACCATGTGATCAAAGTTCCAGAATGTCAAAAACAACAATAATGCACAAAACTGCATTTTTGCAGGGAGTTAAGCCCCCCCTCCACCGCCACGCCACCTGCTAATTATATATACCAACCCAGAAATTGCACTTCAATGGGGAAAAGGCAAATCCCCAATCCACACTATACTGCAATCTCAGCACAGTTTGATGTACCCTAACTTCAAACAACATGGATCCATTTATATATAAATTTGTATATGTCTGTATGTCCATGAGTGTCAAGAATTGTGTATAATGCATTATATAGACACAAATATATTCCTTTAAGTTTTCCTTTTTGCCTTGGAGCAAGTATGTGATAATGACAATAGAAAAGATATTAATGATGTATTAAATAAGAAAGAGCTGCAATGGCAAATTTTGTTAGATGCAAACCAGCAGCCAGATTTGAGAAAATCTACTGGAATCAAATGTATATTAAACAACCAGGGGTTTTAGATAAGTTTACAGTTTTTACATCTTGTTATTAACTTATATGAATATTTGAAACATTTTTCAATCAGTTTGACTAATTAATGTATACCATTTATATTTATTGGTTGTTTGACATGAAATCATGCAATGTGGAGTATATTTAAGCACAGAGTTTGTTAAATTCTTTGTGAAATATGATCTAAATCATTTAAATACAAATCTGTTCACATTTTTGTAAAATCTGTGTTTTGTACAATATTGTACTTGCTATTTTGTCCAAAGTTGAATCTTTGACTTCTTCAAAAATCTTGAATTCACTTGAATTCAGTTTTTAATACAGGTACTACAGTGCAGCAATAGGCTTAGTTCTACTCCTGAGTTTGAAATAATTTGGATGAGATGTTTGAAGTCCCATCTGTATGAATTGGTGATAACTTAAGTGGATTAAAAGTTCCCATGGCAGTTATCAAAAAGGACAGAGGAATTCCCATTTGCCCTGGCCAAATTCTACCTGGACAATATGAACACTACCCTCTATCTGCCCTGACACATGTCATAGCATTCCTCTCATGCAACGGGATACTGTTGAGCAGAGTTGATATTGTTTTAAAGGATAAAAAGATATATCCATTTAACATGCTCAGCTCACCAACATGATATAGTTTGTAAATTTGTAAATTTGTTGTTTTAATTTACAATGGTATGTAGTTACAATTATTGTTTGTACAGGTGCTTGAAATTTAAATATACCCTAAAAATGTGAACACAATAGATGAAGGATGAATGAGGTAGAAGCAGGGGGTGCATTATGAAGAGTGAGCAAGGTGCAAATGGTCTCATGACTTATTTGCCTTGCATTTCATATGATCCTACTGATGAGCTTTAATTTATATGCAACTGAGGAGGTATAGACTATTTCTGAGTCAGGATAGCTTAAAGTTGTAAAGATGCCATACTAATATCACATTATTTCATCTTTAAATTGGAGACGAGTCTTACTGAAATAATGAATTTTTGAATGTGGTGATATTTTTCTAGTAATCTTGATATGAAGGTATGGAGAACTGTGGGATTTATCTAGGAACCTGTAGCTAGAGAAATGACAATGGCATGACAGTCTCTTTCAGAAATGAGATTTTATGGGAATATTAGTAATTATTACAAATAACAGTGCATGATTATATGACATTAGATTGGGTCTTGTTGCACTTATTCAGTGGGATCAGCCATTTTTTTTTTGCAAATGTTTCTGGATACTACTCCTGTTATGACCCAGGAAGATCATATTAAGATCTTCTAATATTCATAGGCTTCTGGACTTATTTACATGTTGAAATTGTCACTTACTATGTTAAAAAAATAGAAAATCATTGTTTGGGGGAGTATGCCAGGTCTAATATAATAGAAGGAACATGACACACAACTGCTGCCATTCTCCCAGTGAGTAGAGAATTGTCAATTAGGTTAACTGGACAGCTATTTTGAGGCACAGAGAGCCTTTATAAAATAAAATTGTACCATGCCCAGCTATTTTTCTGGCTTTGTTTTATGGACAAATTGGTATCATGACAAATTGTGATTGAGTTTGTTAGAATGTTCTTTAATCCTGCACACAGTGATACTATATCTCCTTGGTAGACTAAAGTCAAAGTCAAATGTCATTCAGAGATCACACAAGTGCAAAAGCTGAATGAAATTCCATATGTGCAGACAACATATAGACTTTTTTCACAGACATTTGCACATATAACACCTAGCTATTACATCACAGACATGCAGGTAGACAGACTAATACTGCACATAATTAGAAACACATTTTAACACTTTTCATAGTGACTTACTTGCTTCTGCAGTTGTTTTTAGAAGAGATTAGGTTTGTTCTTGATGCACCCAGTGTATAAAAAACAGAATTTTCTGAGATATTTCTCATGGCTCAGTGGAATAAAGGGAACATTTCTTTGAACATTTCCATAATGCATTAAGGAGTGCTAGAATATAAATAAACATAGCAGCTAATTTGAAAGTAAAAAATGCTTATTAGGAATTGTATGTTTTCTTTTCTACAAAGAGTTGATGGAGGTAGTGTTTTTTCCAAGGAAAGGTATTGCTGATGCACAAAAGTGACAAGTTTGTCCTGTTTGCACTGTGATGTGAAAAAAGTGTGCCTATATCAAGGAGTAATACCAATAATTGCTTATTGTTGCAGGGGAATAAAAGTGATGCAATTCACAAATCAATAATCCATCAGGTGTGTCACGTACACCAGGACTGGAGGACACACTAACACAACAGCATGAACTGATAGACCTGTCTAGAAAACAGGGCTTATTGATCCTGTTTCTATGTATGTAAAAATAAAGGAGCAGTAACCTTTAATGGACTGGACTATGGTGTAATTTTTTTTATAAAATTAAATTCATTTGTCTAACCAACAGTTATTGTACCTGCTGCTAAAGCTGTGTAGTGATTTAGCTCACATTTCAGTAGTTCTTCAGCTGAGTTTCACATTTGACTAAGTTTGAAGAAGTGTACACTTCAAAAGATCATATAGTGATACATTCATCTAGACAAAAAAGTTTGCCAGTATATATACATAGAGGATTCAAGAACAAGGGTTTTCAAAGGATAGATGGGTGAACACTTTATTCAACAGTATCTAAAATTAAATCTGTCTGAAAAGCTATAAATGAAGTTTGGGACAAACTAATTTGTTCTGGTCCCGCTCTCAGGTAGTAAGGATGTGTGGGGGGCGGGGGTATAGCTTTATGAAGTTAATGGTTTGAGTGCTTTGGTAGGTAGGTTAGATTGCAGGGTTTGGGTTTAGTTGGTTAAAGGGTTAAAGAGAAGGGGAACTTAGGAGAAGTGATGTAGGGGAGGGAGGGACTTAGAGTTGTGTTAAGTGGTAGGGCTTAGAGGAAGTAGGCACATTTTGGCATGAGTTGGGGCTGGTATTACAACTAACCCACATCCAGATGACCTTGTAGGTATCACTGAGACAGGTAGGCCATGGATGGCATGTGTGGGGGAGAGGATTGCATGTTGTGAGCTATATATGTATTTTTTCCCCTAGTTTAGAGGGGAGTGTGGGGAGCAATAGCCGGTATTTGGAATGGGGGGATGAGGTAGGGAGCCCATGGCAGGGGCAGGAGTTTTTGTCTGGGAGGAACCGTGAGCTGGTGGTGTGTGGTGAATGGCATGGCTGTAGAGTGGTGCTTGGCTTACCTGGTGGTGTGTGTGGCTGCTTGGCTTCTTGGTTCCTTGGTGGTCTTGAGGTGCTCGGGTGGTGCTGAGGATGGTCGTTGGTGGTCCGGTGCTGGTTCGGTGATTTATCCTTGCTGGTCTGGTCACGGCTATGATAATCCAAAGGGGGGAGGTAGGGCCATGTGGTTGGGGTCGCAGGCCTGATGCTCGGTGGCCTGGTCGATGTCTGGTGGTTGTGGTTGGCGGCTATGGTGGGTTTGCCTTTGAGGTTGCTGTCAGCGGTGGTGATGTGGTGGTTGGGGCTGCTCTGTTCACTCCCTGGTGGGTTTGTGCAGCTGTTTGGGTCCTCGCCACAGTTCTTCTTCTGTTCTGGTAGCGGTTTCATTAAGGCAGGCCGGGAATGTCCTCGGCAGGCTGTTGCCTTTGTGCAAGCACATTGGAGGCAGCGGCCGTTGCGGCAAACCATCGCAATGCTTACAGGGGTAGGTAGAGTTGAGTTATGGTACCAGTGTTCATCAAAAAAAGAAAGAAAAATCAAAAGTACAATTGGAGCATTTAGTGAAGCGGCTGTGGCAGCTCAGCGGGTAGTGTGGGATTGTGTTGGCTGTGGGTGCAGGGTCCTGGCATAATGCTCAACTGTACAAATATTTGCAGGTCCAGATTTTACTTCAGACTTCGGTGTTCCACCTAAAAGCTGTACTTTTCTGGAAGATAGCTGAGGATTGAAGTCATTAAATAAGGACGAACATTTCAGTTATGACTCCACAGCCTTCAGAGATTCATGCTCATACTAAACCTATTATTCTATCAACTTTCCAATGTAGTAAGAGCAATAATTAAATCTGTCCCTATTTGTCCCACCATCATGTTAGGCTTTGTTCCATTCTCGGTCTCAGAGGTTGAAAGGTATGGGTCCAGGGTGCAAGCCTTGCAAGGGGTGATTGATTGGGAGTCATTATGGCAGCAGCGAAAAGTGATTGCTGGAGTGTGAGTGTGAGTATGGTGGTGCCATTCAGTGGGTTATAATACTTCCTTAAGGTTGCAGCTTGAAGGATGTAGTGGTACATTACTCTGATTATAAGTATAGGGCCCTGGGTTCGAGATGGGGCAGGGTTGATTATACTAAGTGATTTTAACACTCATAACAGGCTGCTGCTAATTGTAAATTTGTAGCATGACAAGTCCCCCTGCCGCAGGCTAAAGGGTTGAGTAGGTAAGCGAATGCATAGTGGTGGTAGGACAATGCGGCTAAGGGGGGTTGGGGTGGGATAGGTGGGCTAGGGTATTGCAGGCCGAGGAGTGGTATTAATGTATGTGTTGTTTTCTTCTTGCAGATGGCTAACTTACCGGGACTACTTCAGTGGTGGCAATCTATTGCGGCCCAGGCGGATAAATTATTTCAGGAGGTGCTGTTGTCTGAGGTGGTAATGGAGCAAGAGCAGGCACTAGGGAAGAAGAAGTAACATTCCACATCGAGAACTCCAACCTGGGGGAAAAGGCAGTGGACAGCGAAGCAGGCAGTTGCAGCGGGGGCATCGGCTCCCAGCATGTCTCAAGACGGAGGTTCAGGAAATGGTTTTGCTTCATCAGTTCTGGCTGAGGAAGTGAGCAGTGAGGGTCTTGGGGAGAGTGGAGATGAAGGGGAACTCTTAGGTGGGGATCTTGGGACAGGATGGCAGGTGACAGAGAGTGCACAAAGGGGGGCGACAGTGGTATCCGGTATGCCGGAGGGGAGGCGACTGGGGGTAGTGCAGGGTCAGGGGTAGTTCGACTTTAGGCTTGGACGTAGGTCCTGAATTTGGGCTGCAGCCAGAAAATTGGTTAGCCAACCAAGCCTTGGGATAAGAAGCAGGAACAGTCTTTTTGACTCCGCATATTCCAGGATCGGTAAAAGAAAAAATTTGGAAAGGGGAATATGTTGACATATTTGAGTTGATCGATGCGGAAGGGTTGCAGTGGTTAGTGGAGGTGGAGTCAGCTAATAGGAAGGGTTTGTTGGTGGCATTAGCGGCTTTGGAGAGAAAAAGGATAGGTAGAATTCGCCCTAGGATGTGGGACAATTGGGTGATAGGCTTTATTTACTATATGGCTGTGCAGCTGGAGAAAGACGGGTCATTGGCCCTGCCACTTCTGGGTTATTTCCTTACCATATGGGAGGTGCAACAGTTAAGGCCAGGGAATGTATGACTCTGGTATGATCAGCGTTTCCACAAATGGAAGTTCTGTGGACCATTTGCTACGCTGGGAGGTGCATCATCCAGATATATGGTTAGTCATGATGATGGATAGTTATGGTGGATTTAGCAGAAGGGTAAGTGGGGAGACGGAGTCAGTATGTGTTTGTGTTTCAATAGTGGCAATTGTTCTTGGGTAGCATGCAAATTTGCACACACTTGCTCAAGATGTGGAGGGAGTCATTCAGCCATTTATTGTGGTCACCGCGACCCTTCTGCATTGAATTCCAATGCTATGGCTCAGGAGGGTGGGTTTCCCTCCATGCAGGAGTTTCAAACCATACAGGGTAGAGGTAATTTTTGTGGGGCCAGGGAAAGTGCTTTCTTTGCAGGGAATAGGGGAAGGGGCACCTTTCCCCATTAAGGTGGAGGTTCTGAGGGGCATGCTCCGGGGGTTTCCTGGACTCGCGATTAAGAATGAGTTATTACAAGTGTTTAATGGCAGGTTTCCTAATAAGTCTAGTGTGGGGAGAAGTGGGGTAGGTTGCAAGAAACTGCGATCAGTGCGAAGTAAAGAGGACATATTGGAGGGATTGGTGGAGAAGGAACGGCAGGCTGGGCATTTATTGGGTCCTTTCGACAGTCCACCCTTCAGTAGTTACAAGGTGTCGCCCTTGGGGTTAGTGCCGAAGAAACGAGCTGGGGAATTTAGACTGACACATGACTTGTCTTATCCAGAAGGGGGTTCAGTTAATGATTTTATTGCAAAGTAGGAGATCAGGGTGCATTATGCATCCTTGGATGATGCCATCAAGATGATTATATGGTAGCTTCTGTAGTTTGGAAGGATCATTTACGAGACAAGCCAGTAGTTTTTCATTCTGACAATATTTCTGAGGTGAGGGTTTTACAAAAGAAGACGGGCAAGTCGGAATTGTTGTTGTTGGTATTACGTAAACCAGCTTTGCAGAGTCTGTTAATAAACTTTTCATTTACAGGAGTGCATGTGCCTGGTGTAAAGAATGATATTGCTGATAGCCTGTCCAGATTTCAGTTTTGCAGGTTTCGACTGTTGGCTCCAGGGGTGGAGGAATTACCAGAAATCCTGCCAGAGGAGGTGTGGAACCTTGGGTCGAGGTAGCCAGGAGGTTGGTGCATCATTCTTGGGCTCTCTCTACAAGGAAGACGTACGGTAGGGCTCTTTGTGATTTTGATCAGTTTGTTCTACAGTTGTCAGAAGAGGAAGGGGTATGGTTGGAGGAATTGTTGTTGCATTATTTAGCTCGAGCTTGGGGACTAGGTAAGGAGTTGCAGCCTGATAGGGTGGATTTGGCTGCTATAAGGATTTTTGCTAGGGTATCTGGATTGCAAGATTTTACAAAGTCATGGACAGAAGGGCGGATGTTGAGGGGGTGGGGAAGAGTGGTTGGGAAATGTGGGGATATGTGATGGCCACTGATGAAGGCAGTAGTGAAAGTTTTGTTGAAAGGGTTAGCGTTATTACAAGGTGGGTCTTTGGATTATTTTATGTGGGGCACATTGTGTATATGGTTATATTTTGGCACTTTCCATGTTTCTGAGTTGTTAGTTTCTTTATGTTGGAAGGACGTTATCATAGGTGATGGGGAGGTTACTATTGCTTTATGGAAGAGTAAGAGAGATCAACTGGGTAAAGGCTTACTGGTGGTGCTTAAGCCTGATAGGAATGCTAGCCCTTGTCCAATAAGGTGGGTCAAGGAACTCAAGAGGAGACGGATGGGAATTTTATCTGAGTTAATTTTTTGCTCTGTGGATGGCAAGGTTGTGACAAGCAGTAGATTCATACATTTGATTAGGTGGGTTTTCTGTTGCATGGGATTTCCAGTGGATAGGTTCACAGCTCATTCCTTTTAAATTGGCAGTGTTTCAGATTTAGCTAGAGAGGACAGTTCCACTGAAGTTATTAAGAGGGTGGGGAGGGGTTCTTCAAATGCATTTTTATCATATATTAGATAAAAGTTGTTGGTTTGATTAATGATTTCTTTTCTTCTTTCCTAGGAAAGCAGATTGTCATCCTGGGGCACTCGTATATCCACTGGGCAGGGAAATGTGCATTGGTCAGGGAGGATGGTAAAAATTTGGGTTTGTCCCATTAGGATGGTCAGTGACTCGGCATGGTGTTAGGGGTTTTAGGTGGGATAGGTTGATGTATAAATTTGAGCAGGTAAAATTGAGGGTGGGGTGTCCTCAAATATTAGTGATTCATTTGGGAGGCAATGATCTTGGAATTCTGTCTAAGAAGCGTTTAGTAGATATTATTCTACAAGATTTGTTGAGATTGCAGACATTATTCCCAGGGATGAATATTGTTTGGTCAGAGTCGGTTCCTCATTTCTTTTAGAGGAATGCTTATAGTTATATGGCTATTGAATGGGTCAGGAGGTTTATTAATCAGGGATTGGCTAGGCAATTAAGAATTTTGGGGATGCATACTATTGAACATAGAGATATTTTGGATGGTGATGTTGTTTGGTATCGAGCAGATGGGGTGCATTTCAATGAGGTGGGGTTGGATTTGTTTAATTTTCACTTGAAGTTGTTTTTAGAGGGTAAGGTTGAGGCTATGGTTTAGGAGGGGGAACAGGCTGGTGGCGGAGAAGAGGGACAGGATTGTCCTCTTCTGTTCCCCCTCTAAGGAAGGTGGTCATGCATTGCATGGGGGAGTAAGTGAGCTGCTAGACGCTACTTAAATAAAGGAGAATTCATTGGTTAATGGTTGGTTTTGCAGGAGGTGAGCAGGTACACTGCCCTAGTGGAGGAGGTAACAGGGTGAGTAGGTACGCTGCCCCTGAGATATGAATCGTCCAGGGTGAGTAGGTATGCTGCCCTGAGATTGTTATCGATGAAGATAATTGTTGTTATTTCTGTTGTGAATAAAGTTTATTATTCAATTATATTCAATAAAGGTCGTCAAATGGCTTTATGTGTTTGGTGTGATTTATTTTAAAGGGGGACCGGGACAAATGTCCTTATTGCTGTAAGCTATACAGTGATTTAAGTCACACATAAATAATTCTTTAGGTAAGAGGCTTTCTGTACCAGGACTAAGGTAACTCTTACAGAAGCAAAACCACTACATATCTATAAGGGCATACCTACACTCTGATAAGGAAATATCCATCATTTTTTTTATTTTTATTTAGTCAAGGTATGTTGAAATCTTATACACTTATATTGTGCAAGCTAGCAGAACACTGCAGTTTTTTTTTCTTTTTTTGCTTTTCATAGGTTTATAGGTTCATAGGTGTGTACTTAGCTAACAACCATTATAGCTTTTTAAGCCTAGGCATGCATCTCAAATCTCAGATGAGTTCTGTTACCATTTATTAATGTAAGCAGGGGTTTGGGAGATGAAGCATTTATAAGCAGGGGCCTGGAAGATGAAACATTTACAGGCTGCCTGTGTCCATTAGAGACATAGGTTACAAACCAGGGATGGATTTCCTATTCCCCTTCCAGTTGTCCAAGTTGCACTTGATTTCAGTTAGAGAGGAACTCTGTTTCACATTGATGGGGAGCCTGTTTCAGAGAAGGGGTAGTCCTTGTAGTCCTTGGGACACAAACCTGCCTCTTCAACAGGTCCTATTTATATAACAGGCATGGTTTAAGTCTTTAGAATGGGTATTTCTAGTGCTGCTTCTTTTGCAGATATGCAGGAGGTCAATCGGGATGGGGTCTGACAATACTATGTATGCCAGACATAGTTCTCCCCTCGACAGCCTATAGAGGTGTGTTATCAATATGATAGTTACCAGGGATGGATGACTTCCTGAAGGACACTATTATGCAGTTCTTGGCATTTAGTTGTAGTCCATGCCTTTGATACAAGTTATTTGTCTGAGTTAGCCCTTCCTGTAAAACATTAATATTGGTGGGGGATTCTTTGACTGCTCCTAATTTGTAATCATCTGCAAATTTAGTCAACCAGAGGCCCTTGACATTGGCCTTGTATTCAGATGAGTAAATGGCAAACAGGAGTAGTCCCAGGACCGATCTCTGAGGGACTCCACATGTTTGTCAAATGCTTGGCAAGGTCAAGGTAGGCAGTGTAAACTGTTTTGCCCTCTTCCATTGTTTTGATGATCTTCTCAAAGATGTCCACCAGGTTACTAGACATGGCCTGCCCTTGACAAAACCAAATTGGGTTGCATCCAGCATCTGGAGGTTTCCTATGGCTTTATTGATCATTTCCATGATGATTCTTCCCATTGTTTTGCATATAAGACTAGCGAGACTTATAGGTCTGTAGTTTCCAGTGTCTGTAGATGGCCCACATTTTTGCAGAGGGATGGTTGTTTCTGTTCTCCATTTGTTCAGTATGAAGCCTGTTTAATGGCTATGGTTAAATAGTGATTCCTGAGGGCATAACAGGTCATGTTTCATGCTATTTAGAAGGTATCCTGGGATATTGTCTAGCTCCATTTATACATTGCTTTTGGCCTACACCTCCTAATTTTTGCCATGGTTTTCTTCCCTCTATTACAGAGCCTACTGATGTTGGGATTCCACCAGGGTGGCTTGCTTTTTGAGCTAGTTATGTACTTATTCCTGGTGGATACAACTGCCTCAATGCATTTAATAACATACTTGTATAGGGTTTGTGAACAGTTTCATGTAGGCAGCAGTGTGCTCAGGGTTAACTGGGCCTTGACATTTTGCCAGTTTTTCACTTAACAGTAGAAAGTTAGCCTTAGAGTAGTTCCTGAACATTCTGGGGTTATCTGGGTTTCTAGGTTCTACTTTTACTTCATCGGAGATTGTTTTGTTTGTTGTCTGACCTTACCAGAGAGAAAGTTATACTATGTGGTGTGCATCACTCTCCCCCAGTGACCAGAATGTTGGATCATGTGATGGCTTACCTTATGGACTTAGAAGTAGAGGCCGGATGAGATGTGTCGGCATGTGTTGATGTGGGTGCTGTTTTGAAAGAGTGCTTTCAGAGCTGCTGAGGGTATTTGTTTTTGTTATGTGTACTTCATCTAGGAGGTCTTTGGGGTTGAGAAGGGTTACATTTAAGTGCCTCAGCATATGTGGCTCTATCTGTCTGATTTATACTGTGTGTGATGGGTGCAGTGTGTGTACTACTGACAACCTGATTGACATTAGGAGTTCTTTTATGTGAGAGATTTGCCTTCAGTGACATTTTGTAAATCTGTCTCTCACATATCTTATCAGTTTGTTTGAGAATTTGCTGGTTGTCAGTAAACATGAAGTAATTTCTACATTGCCTCAGTATGCCTATATCAACCAATCTCATAATGGAGCCAGTGGGAAAGATTATATCCATGGCAATAGGCACTTTTTTATTGACTGGACAGTTGTGAAGATAACATAAAGTAATGTCAGAAGTAAATGGTTTGCAACTCTGGGAGCAGTGCTTTTCACTGCAAACTAATTGCTTTGTGTGAAACTAGTTATTGGTGAAATTTGCCAAAAATGCCAACTCAAGGTCCCTGCTTCTTCATAGGACACTACCAAGCACTTCAAGGGAAACTGCTAAAATATGCCCTGATGATTTATGGATGAACTATTTAGGGAGATATTCTGAAGTTAGATTAGACAGCAGTTAATCAAGCAGTACTTACTAAAAAGAAAAAAATAGCTTTATCAAGTATGATGAAAAATGAGGATTTGCCTGATTGGCTACTATCTGGCTACTGCTAGTGCTGGCCTCACCACAGCTTCATACTGCTAAGATACAATGCCCCTTTGCTTCTTCTGTCACCAGAGGGAAAACAGTAGAACCAATCCCAAGAAGAGAAATATGCCACAGGCTCTCTGTTAACAGGCTTTTCCTAGAGGATTCAGGAATCTGTAGGTTTTTGTAAACTTTTCCCAGTAGATGTCTTGAATAGCAACCAGACCAATCAGGAAGGTCCCACACAAACGATCACTGCCCAATCAGAGAGAGCCAAGAATCAATTCCCTCTGCCCATTCTATCACCAGGAGTAAAATATAAGCACATGTTCCAAGCTGGCACATACAAAGTAGTTATCATGCTTTCTGGTGACCAGCAGTCTCCAGGAAATCATGTCCCTATGCTCTTCTCATCAGGAGCAAAGCAGAAGAATTAAGTCCAAGATGACCGCAGAGAGGCAGAATATAGGCTCTCCAATAACTGGTGGTCTTGAACTAGATGTTGCAGATTTTAAAGGTAAGATGGAAAAAAGGTTAATATCTTCAGAGTTGCAGTGTGCATTAAGTAGTTAGATATGGAAGAAAGGTAACTCAAGTTTTCACAATCTAAGGGGAAAGACACTAATTTTAAAAGAGCAAAACAGACCAGAAGAGGGTGGGCATTTAGTATTCTAACTCTATGGAATACAGTGGGATGGCCAATAAATAGCTGAAGGGGTGACTGATAATTTTCTGCTTACTGACAATAGTCAATGAAAGAGGAGAGGGAAGGAAATATGCAGTCAAATTAACCTAAGGGTTGGGCAACTGCAAACTGAGATGAGTTTCATTTCTGTGAGAATCACAAGAGACACAGCTCTGGTCTCTTTCCTAGTTTAAATATACAATTGAAAGCAGAATTAGGAAAGAGACCAGAGCTGCCTCTTTTGAGTGCCACAGACATTAGAACAGGTCAATTAAGATTACTTTCCTGTGAACTGAGCGTGGACCTAGCTTTAGTGTAGCTGATGGCTATTCTTTGCCCTGACTTTTTGGCTGTAGGCTGCAGCAAGAGATGCACACCAGAACTGTGGCTGTAGTGTGGCTGTTTTGGTATTACAGCATTTCATGCTGGTGGCAGCTCAATGCCTGAACTTCAACATAAGTCAGGGACATTATTTCTGGATGCATCCAGCCAGTTCCAGTTTGCACAGGGAGCAGGCTATATATAAAATCTCTGCTCCAAGCATGCCACCCAGACCTGCTCTGATGATCTGTAAAATAGGCCCACAGCACTAACTCTGAATCTCCACTCATTTGTAATGCATTCAGCTGAATTCCTATCTCACGGCAGATCCATTAAGTATTTGCATGACGGGCGCAAGCACAATTCTCAAGTTTTTATTTATTCTAAAACAACAGCACTGTTCCCTTTGAGTCACAATTTATTGACAAGTACCCATATCTTTGAAGGACAGGTATTGTACATTTACTCAAGATTTTTACATACAAGAGGCCATGGCCATCTGTGAATATCATTAGCTTCCCTCCCATTCCTGTGAAGTTGATCTCCAGAGTGCAATGTATTTATTTTATTTATTCCACTTTATTGTTCTTTCAGGTACAGTCTCTTCCACAAGAGATTCAAGGAAGAAATATTTACATTTTCAATGGTGTATAACAGAAGAACATGCAATTCATAGCACAGTCTGAGAATAACCATAACATGCAACAATGAAGCCAAGAGATAGAACATAAGGCCAATGGATATTTCATCAAAAAGTAACTTTCAGACACATGGCTGAAGAACATGTAACTGCAGAGGGACAGTCACTGCAATATGTAACTTCTCTGTCACTGTGTAATGACCTGAAAGCAGGTTATAATAGTAGTTTATTAAGTGAAAACCTCCTTGCACAGAAGGTCTGAAGTGCTATAGTACATGTAGAAAATGAATAATTTTATATTCTATTGAGAATTCCTTTGGCATTTCTTAAGTCTAAAGTGCACTGGATGAACTATCTGTCGTTACATCTTCTAAAACCTTGATGTAAAAGAAAGACTCCAAAAAATGCAATCTTCTTTATTAAAGTTATTCTGCCAAGTGTTTTTGGTATTATAGAAAACAAGAAAGGGAAAATAGCGTCATTACAATACAAGACAATGAACTACACTTTTATTTCACCAAGAATTGTTGCTGAAGATTTTCAACACATTATCATGGATAATTCATTAAGTCGTTTCATTAACTCTAAGATGAGCTAAATGGGTACAATAAAAGAAAAACTGTGATGTCTTATTTCACACATCTTTTCTGCGTTTGATTTCTTTCTCATTCATGAAAATGACTACTATGTTGCCTTGCAAAGAAATGGGAAGCTATATCATCAAAACTTATTTTAGTTTTCATCAGGTAGCAAGTTACTGAAACAAGCTGAACAGGGTGAGAAAAATATATGTTTGCGGCCATGTAAATAAGCATGCTTTTTATCTCTGTGCCTGTAACATAGCAACAGATAATAGGGCAACTAGATTTCAAGTTTCACTAGCTTTGTTTCTACAACCACGTTTTTTTCTAAAACCCTGCGATTCTGTTTCTCATACCCCAGAAGACTTCATGAAGATGTCTGCTGTAGCCTGTATGAATCATGAAGGCAACTTCAGACTGCTCCACATGTTCCTATTACTTATGTTCAGTGATTGAGTCTAACTGTATCTTTATTCATTCTATGGATTCTCTACTAATTCCTCACACTGTCTACTGATCCCTCAAATCACAACTCCACTTACTTTTGTAGGAGCTGAGTTCCAGTCTGTTGTACTGCCCATCCACATACCTCCTACGTTAACTGCAGTTTTGCTTTATCCCTTAACTTCTATGATGTTAACTGTTCCCTAAAAGTTACATTGCACTTCCATGTTTGTCATCCCCTTCCATTCACTAGGGGCAGGTTCAGAA
Source organism: Protopterus annectens (assembly GCF_019279795.1). Lineage (NCBI taxonomy): Eukaryota > Metazoa > Chordata > Ceratodontiformes > Protopteridae > Protopterus > Protopterus annectens. The sequence goes on from NC_056751.1 coordinate 215,492,782, forward strand.
TATTACCCCCTGTACTTGGGTGCAGATCATGCTTACGCTCCTGAAGCACTTTCAGAATATGTCATAATTAGGAACAGTTTGAAAAATGGGATTCTCCACTAGGCCTGTAGCATACTGAAGTCACCAATAAATGCTTTACTGCTTCTAGTCCCTTTTCATTGTCTTTAATGACAGACTGTATGATTTTTGTTAGTCCTGAAAGTTGTGTACACACTGATACACTACCATATCTCCATCCCATTACTGGTTTATCTAACCCTCAAGACATCTTCTCCTTCCTACTCAAAGTACCACTGTATTCTTCCACCAGCAGAATACCAGTGTCTACTTGTGTTGTACCTAACATAGTCAGTTAAGATCAGTCTTACTTCAGTGTATCATTATAAGCATTGTGCTTCTGGCTACTAATTTCTCGCTGTCTTCTCCAAGAGATAAGGTTATTCTCATTCACCAGCACCTCCCCTGCATATCCCAAATAATCACAGCAAATTTACAGCAGATATTACTCATGTTGCTTCTTTTATGCCACTCATGTACCTGACATTTATTCACAGCTGAATCTGACAATCCGATTTCTTCTAAGCTGCTATAAATATGCATATGTGTGAACCGTTAACAATACAGTGTGGCTCATATTGTGGTCGTGACTGAAAAGAGTCCAAAGGTAATAGTTCACTAACCCAGTTAAGAAGAATGTTTCCCGGTCAGCCTTATCTTTTCCCCATAAATTCTCTTTAATATGCAAACTTCTAAAAGTGGCCACTGTACTGCACTTGCTTCAGAGTTCTCACTTTATGCATTTACTAGACTCTTATGTCATCTGTCACATTTAGCCTTCTTACACCCACCAGCAAACTATTCCAAAAGTTTCTGTCTCTGGTCCAGCCTTTTTAAATAGTATCCACACTACACTGTGTCTGCTAGATTTTTCCCTCTCGTTTCACCTTCATTAAACTACAACTCTTACACATCTCCAGGTGTAAATGCTATCCCTTGTTAATAACTATAATTATATAGCTCACTTTTAGACTGGTAAAGTCTGAACAGTGTCAACTGTTTTACTGCATTTCCAATTCCTAGTGATAATGCACAGGTGAAGTGTCTTGTTTGCACTTGTTTACTCGGGCTGCCTTCTTTAATCCTGTATGTTCAAACCATTACATTATTAATTATGCTATATGCTATGTTCTAAATATTTTAATATGTACATTACTTTATAATTGTAATTTTTTGTAGCTAAAAATACTCATTTGTAATCAAGCTGCTTACCTAGTTACAAAGTGAATATAGTAAGAAATATATCAATGATATGCTAACATCTCCATGCCCTAGTTCATAGAACGAAAAGCCCATGCTTTTTTGTCATGTTAGCATTTTGCATACTTCATTTTCTGGAGTAAAATCTTTTTCTCATATAAACTCCACTCAGTGGTTAGAACTACAGTCCAATTCTCCAGCATAATTGTTGCCTTTCAAAGCTCTTTCCCGTGTTGCTTTGTCCTCAGGATTATGGCCTCAGTCAGTAGGCTTGTCAATATTCTATTTATTTTGCTTTTGTTTTACTTTTGATTACCAGGGTTGTCTAACTGGGTTTACTCAAAACCCCCTTTTCAGCGGAGGCCCGGGGGAAAGCTCCAAAATATTACAAACAAACAAATATTCCATAATATACATTACCAATTACACATACATTTGTGACCCTATGACACACACCACCAGCTCTATAACTAGTGCCCACACTACCTCCATCCCTTTCGTCTATTGATTTGTTTATACTAATATGAAGAATAACCATATTTGGCCTTTCACGCTTTTCTTTCCACTATGGGTAGCTCTAGCTTTGTTTTTTTCTATGCCCAGCTTGATATTTTTCTAAATGTATTGCTATATTTAAAAAAATGAATGTAGGGTAATTAAACTCTATCCCTTCATCATGGGGACAGTCTTTTTCCACACTTGAGGTCACTACATTTCTTCATAGAAAGGTCATTTGTGGCACAGTAGTCTGGCTCTCTTATGTAATTTTGACAAATAACAGCTTGTAGATAGTCAATCTTCTGTAAAACATATTCAAGGAAAAGAATTTGCCCTCAAACATAAACTCTGTTAAAGTTAAGTTCAGCTTTAATGTTTTAGATTTTTTTTTCATATTTCATAATATCGATAAGAATGTCTGCTGAACCGCCTTATTTTCAAGGTCAACATGACTTCCAGCTCGTCTCTGTAATAAATCAGAATTTTCTGTATATTATGTCTGGACATATTCCAAGGAGAAAAGACTGTTATATCACAGGTAATAACTATCAACTTTGTTGGCTTAAACTAAGTAAAAGGTAGAAACTAACAGAAGGATTGTTACAAAGATCAACAGCATGTTTATCAGAAGCCTGTTCCTTGAATGCACTTACAAAAAACACAGACTGCAACATTTTATCATTGTCAGCTCTGAAGGAAAAGCTCTTGACCACTGTTACAGTTTCCATGTCCCATACACAAATCCACTATACACTAGGCATGACATTTTTCTCAAAGTACAGTGTTTGTGGCTCAGCAGAAAGCAGGCAATCCATTGATTTCAGTGGATTGAAATGCTTTGGGTTCTATTCTTATAGCAGACTCTTGGATTTCTATCCCAGTATTGACAATGCTGGAAAACACAGAGTACTGTCCTCCTGAGTTATCACTGATGAAGAACTAAATAAGATCTCTGTCTGATCTGAGTACAGTGAATGGTAAAGTTTTTCAATCAACTTTTTGAGAAATGACAGGGGAAATGTAACTTTGAAATCATTAACTCCAGCAGAACAAATGTATTTATAACATGATGCAAAAGCACAACGTATAATGTCCAGAATGCAAACAATATATATATATATATATATATATATATATATATATATATATATATATATATATATATATATATATATATATATATATATCAGACCACTAACAGTACATGCAATACATTTGGAAACAAAACACCTTTTGTGGTAAGTAAACTCATAATGAGAGTATAGTGTACATCAGCCCTTCATACTACTGTTTGAGGGGATTCAGTCTGGTAGCAGTTATAAAATAGGACTACAAATGCATAGCGTTAAGAAGATTTTCTAGACATCATGCTGGAAAATTATTTTAACATCACAGACTCTTTTCAGCCTTCTCCATCATGTAAGAAGGATATTGGGTTCCCTAATTATATGTTTTTAGCCCATGAAATATCAAAAAATATTTCATTCTGAAACCACACTGGCAAAAGAGGCAATAAGATTAAAAAGGGAATGAAGATGATGCACAAACAATTCCCTTTTTGTTTGGATATTATTACCCCACATTTAGCAAAAGTTCAACATTTTGAAATGAAATGACAAACCATCCTCACTGCCCATGTGAATTATAGCATAAAGGTCCTAATGCAACAATTCTGCACATGTGATAGACAATTCTGAATGATCAACTTCCTGTCAAGCTCAGAACCTAAATGTCAGTGTCTGTTTCTTACATTTATTCTAGTAACTGTTTCCGCAATCTGATAAACAAGTTAAGCTTTTGGCTGAGAGCATCTTTTCAGAAACATGTCTGGATTAATCAGGATGTGATGCTTTCCACACAGCCTCGGGCATCTCTGTTGCAGACCCAACTTTCTTCCAGACAAAATCAAGATAAGCTTTTTTATTGGGTGAAGATTTTTTTTTCCTTTTTATTCATAAACTCTGCAACATGCGCCTTGTTGAAAGGGTTAAAACAGAAGGTGCAGTTCTATGATCATATTGTGCCTATTTTACATAGAACATAGAGCTAGCAACAAATAATGATGACTTCACTGAGAAAAATCTCCACAACATTATTTGATAAATATTATTAACTCCACATTTGACATAAAATGACTGAACTCCAAGACAAATAACCACTTTTGCTGAGTCACAGTTTTGCTCATAAAGCTTTTGGTGAAATAGCTCAAGAAATACATTGCCTAGTTTAGCATTTTCTCAGAAGTCATCACAGTGCCAGAATTAGTAATGACTTTATCTTAGACCAATCAATATCATTTTGAGACATCATCCCTATAGAATTTTAACTGTACTGGTATTTATAAAGACAGAACTGGGTATGGAAATAAAACACATGAGCAGAATGAGAGAGTACTCTGACAAGAAAAAACTTTTTTTCCACAATAACCAAAATCATAATTGTGTCAGAAAAAAATATCAGCTGAGAAATGTGCATCTACTTTTCTTGAAGCAGTCTTCCTGAGCTAAGAAGAAGGCTAGCTCAAGTAAAATAAAACAGTGTATCATACAAACCTAGACAATCTGTCAGGGTGCTTTGGAGGACAGTGAAAATGTGAAGAAACTGGTGGCCTGCTCTTATCTCTCTTGTCAAGGGTTTCAGAGGCATCTGTTTCATTGCTGAGACCTTCATAGTTGGGGTGATGCAGCACCTCAAGTTACACAGGAGTATTAGGACAGGAGGCACACTGTGATTTGTTTCCCTACTTTCAGACTACTGTTTAACTGACACAGGAGGCTTAAAGAGGAAAAAAGTCCTACTCGTCAAAGTAACAAGATTCACTGGAACCTCACCACAACAGGCCTAGCCGTGCATCTACTAAGGTGATATGGAGACATTCGATTAAATTCTCCCAACAGTAGATGTCAGGGTTAGAAAACATGATGTGAGATTTACTGTGGATAGCTGGGCTTTCCAAACTTATGTATAATTAAAGAAGAAAACAGCAGTATTTGTTTAATCTATGTAGCTCCTACTACTGCCAAGACACAACATTCAGGCAAAGATCTAATTAAAAATAAAATAAGAAAGCTCACAATTCATATTTATAAATAATAAAAATGTAGAAAATCAGTGCAAGAAATGTTAATATGACAACAATTATATGTTGACATCTGTTTACCAAAAAGTCCAAATGTGCACCTTTATTAGCGGAGGCCAAGGAAGAAAAGTTCCAAGGTGACAAACTTTATGCAATCAATATTTACAATAACAAATTTTATAATTCCATTTCAGTGAATTCATAGCATAATAGACAGTATAATAAAATTTGTATTGATATTCACAAGCATTAATATACAAACACCATGTTGAAAATGTACAGATAGGACACTGGTGTAGAAGATAAGTAGAAGTAATTTAAAAATATGTTAGAGTGAAGTATTAGAGGGAATAAGCAATTTTAAGCATTAATAGAGATTTAGCAATGGAATGTAAATCTGGTTGTGCTAATTAGAAGTAGATCTTATAATTTAACAAAAAAGTGAGGTATTAGATGGGGATACGCAGGTTAAGTGATTTCATGCTTTAATCAGAGGTATAATAAGGTGATGAAGGACATTAGGAGAAGCTATGTCCCAGATGAGGAGTAGTGACAAAACCTGGAGGCAGAAAGGATATCTTTTAGAAATGGTTTGAAAAGATGAAGGTGTTACATAGACCTAATTGATACAGGAATTGTATTCCATGTTCTAGCTGCATTACTTTAATAGAGATTGACCTCAGATGGTAAGTAGTTGCTTATCATTGGGTGAAGGGGATGGTATGGTAACTAGAACTGGAATATAGGGCTAATTGCTGGTCAGGGAAATGGGGTATAAACTTTGTGGGTTAAGATAAGCTGGGTAAAAGATAAGTGGTGAGGAAGTTTTTAGTGCTAAACAGTGGCGTGTCTGGTAAGGTTTTTTGCAAACAAATCTTGCAACTTTGTGTGTCACTGTTCAGGTTTAGAACTAAGTGAGACTTGAAGGTTGGTCATGATAGGAGCTCCATATAGGACTGAGGGTAAAAGTTAAGTGATAGGTAGAGTTACCTTGGCAGAGTTTGTAAGCAATTTCTTTACTCTATGAAGTGTGCCTAGTTTTTGGTGGGTTTTCTTAATGGTATTCTGGATATGTATTTCAAATTTAAGGTTATCATCCATTGTCATGCCGAGTAGTTTTATATGTGAGTTAACTTCCATCATAATATTATTTAAAAAAGAAATTTTAAAGTACATTTTTTCATGGAAATTAGATTACTGAAAAAAAACATTTGGGCAGTCGGGGGGATTTAGTAGCAGCTGGTTATCCTGAAGGCAACTTTCAAAAGAGTTAAAGGCTTGTTGGTAATGTTTCAAAGATGGATGAGGTTATCCAAAGTGCTTATTAGGGTAGAATGGTCAGTGTATTGTATAAGGGAAACTTGCTGAGAGGATTTATGTAGATTGTTACTGAATTTTTTGAAGAGTAGAGGGCTGAGAATACTGGCTCACGAGTATTGACAGGTAGGAAGAGAGAAAAGGTGGACAGTCATTTAACAGTCTGATATTTACTGGTTAAGTAGGTCTTAAGCCATAGTGGTATGGATTGTGATAGCCGAGGGAAGTCAGTTGACATGGGCGGTTTTAGTAATAGACTAACTCAAACACTTTAGAGAGATTAAGGAATAGAGAGGACATGAGTTTCCTTTGTCTCTGGCTGTGTTGATAGTATCTGTGAAGGTTAATAAGGCCATAGTAGTGCTATTGGCAGGTCTAAAACCTTGCATTGTGGGAGTCAGGAGCTTTTCATGAAGGATGTGTTCAAGTTGTTGTTTTAAATACACTTCTGCAAAATTTTTGACAAAGGGGGTAATGTGGCAATAGGTCTGAAAATGGTTATACCAGATGAGGTTCCTCTGTTATGAAGAGAAATGATGAAGATTTTTTTTCCACAGACAAGAAATGCATGATTCGTTGATAGATCTATTAATTAGAACAGATACAGGATAGGCTATGGAACTGGCAGCCAGTTTAAGGTATTCTTCTGGGAGATTATCTGCTGAAGCAGTACAGGGTTTTAGTTTAAGGTGTAATGATTTGAAGTAGGAGGTCTGGATAGGTTGTAGAGTGAAACGGGGTACTTGCTGTCTGATGATAGGTCATGTCAGGAAAGTTAGGTGAATAATCTTTAGTAAGGGTTTTAATGCTTTCTATAAAATGTGTCTTAAAATGAGCAGCTATTTCAGAGAGTTTCTTTTGGGACAGGATTAGAAGTGGTGGTTGTTCCAGAATGGAATATACTACTAATAAATGACTAGCATTTTCTAGGGTTGGGACACTGATCTAATAAGGGGTTACTGTAGTAGATTTTCTTGTCTGCATTAATTTGTCTTTTAGTACAGTTACATAATTCTTTAGAGCGCTGTAAATTTTGGAGATGTCTATGTTTTTACCATACTTTTTAAGCCCTATCTCCTATTGTTTAGTTCTTGTTGGAGCCAGACTATTGAGGGTTTTCAGGAAAAGTTTGTTAAATTTGTGTACAGCTTTGTCAAGTGGAGCATTTTTCTGGATAGACCAGTTAATGGAGCTTAAGATTCTATTAAATGTATCAGGGTTAAAATTAGTGACATTCCAGGAAGTTCTATGTAACTGTTGTTTGACATGAATGGTACTGAGTCTGTTTGCATATACAGGAAGGTAGTCACTGAGCAATCAGAGAGGCTGCCCCTAAGACATACTTAGTAGAATCAGTCATCAATATCCAGTCAAGAACTGAATCACAGTTTTTAGGCTAGTTATAATGTCTGGGGAAGATAACTAGTTGAGTCAAACCAAATAGGTTGAGGCTAGTTGATGGGTATTTTGTGGAGATAATCTCTCAATGAAACTATAGACCAATAGCAATACTGTCTCCACTATCAAAAATACTTGAAAAAAGTAGTTCAAAAACAGGTTACTAACTACCTCCTCTCTAACAATCTCCTAAATAATACCCAACATGGATTCAGACCATACCATAGCACAACCACTGCACTAATGTCTTTCACTAACATTGTCAACTTCCATAGGACCCGTAACAACTATGTCTCTTCTATCTTTCTTGACCTGTCAAAAGCATATGACATGGTCTCTCATACTAACCTAGTAAATACCCTCGCTGACCTCTATTTCTCAAACTCCACTCTAGCATGGTTCCAAGATTACCCCATAGGTAGGCAACAAGCAGTCTCATGGCAACAAACTCTATTACCCCTACTACCTGTCACTCTAGGAGTGCCTCAAAGCTCTATCCTAGGACCACTTCTATTCTCCATATTTAATAACAAACTCCATTTATCAACCACACATGCATCACTCATCCAATATACAAAGGACTCCACAGTGATCTGCTCTGTACCCTCTCAATTGGATCTTCAGACCCTAACTCAAAAGGCCTTCCATGATTTAGAGTCCTGGCTCACAAATGCCAAACTAATATTAAACCCTAAAAAAAAATCCTCCCTAACAAAACCACAACCCCCCCCCCAGCACCTTCTCCATCTTCTCAATTAACAATACCATCATCACCCCATCACCACACACTAAACTGTTAGGGGTTCAAATCGACTGCAAACTTAAATTTGATGTTCACATTTCCCAAAAAGTGAAAAAGGTGCATAAAATTAGGTACTTTATACAGGAATAAACACTACTTCACCAAAAACACCAGAATAGCTATTGCCCAAACTCATTTAATATCCACCTTACTATACACCACACCCATTCTCACTAATCTCAAGAAATCAGAACTACAAAAACTTGAATCTTGCTATAATAAAATAGCAAGATATGCCACCAATTTACCAACCAGGTCGCACCACTGCCTCATCCTTAAACAACTTAACTGGCTAGACCTCCCCCACCTCCTACACTGTACACAGTTAACAATGGCCGACAAACTCCATTCAAATCCTGACAAAATACCATCCTTACAAACCCTTCTACAACCATATGTACCCAATAGACCACTATGTTCCACCAAGAAACAACAAATAAAAACTTACTTATCCAAAAACCAAGCGGGTGATTCCTTATTCGCCAACTACATTGGTAAAATCTGGAATAAACTCCCAGTAGACATTACCTCCATAACATCGTTACTGCTATTCAAAAGCAGTCTAAAACAATACCTCCTTACCAAGTCACACTGCTCTTGCTTTGTCCCCAAATGACAGCCCACTCCTCTACACACCTTCTTGCCCAGTGTCATACACAAAACTATTATTTTTAACACCAAAACATAACCTACCTCCAATCTCCCACATGTAGTCTACCATCATACACTTTATCACATTACCCATACCACAATCTTTCACTCTGCCACTATCTACATTATCTCATTCCTGCATAAAAAGATCTCCAAAGCTCTATTTGATTGTATAATTCCCATGTGCGTAACACACTGTACACCTATAAACTGCAAAACCTAAAAGTATTTTCAGTCCCATAAACACTACTATTAATACATGGTGACATCCATCCCTCCAGAACAACAATACACTAGAAAATATCCTAAGCTGGGTCTCACAACAAAACACATTTTAACCTAGCATCCTTTCAAAATGAACTCAAAGACTATAACTGGTCAAACAAAAACCCTGCTGACCATCAGAACTTCAAACACCTAAAGTACCAGCTGAATATCTTCAACTAGCTGCAACCTAACTAGCCTACCAGTCTCCATCTTAAATCAACAGAACAATAACTGAATTATTCTTCTCAAAAAGCAAAGCATTTGATATGGTCAGCTTCTCTCTTCTCCTCCACACTTTAGAAGCCCTGTCACCTAGCACTACAGTGGTTTGATGATTACTTGACAACAAAAACGCAAAATCTTTGGGATGTTTCATCTTCCATTCTCAACTCCCAATTACTATAATTACTATAAATTTCCACCCAGGTCCATCTTAGGTCCCCTACTTTTCTCTATATACCCAAATAACCTACCCACTTCCATACCATCACAGTGTATGCTATGCTGATGATTCTCTGCTCATCTGCCATCCCCCAGTAGACTACACTTCCACTACCCAATTGGTTTTTCACAGCAACAGAAAAATGGTTTCAACATATCTGTCTCCTCCAAGTATCTCTTGCCCAAACTCTCACCCCTCACACTACTGTATGCCTCTCCCTCCTTTAACATATCCAAAGCTAACCTTCAAACTTAACTTAGCCTAGCCTACCATTGCCAGATTTGCAACAAACTGGCTATCTCATTCAACACATCATCTGTCTCAACCAAAGAAACTCAACTGGCTAGAACTTCCAAATCTAATACTCCCTACAGCAATTAGTCATCACTTTTAAAATTAACAAGCTCCTCCTACTAACTATCATCTCATAATATAGCAGGTGACTCTCTTATTTTTGCAAACACTTGATCTTATTGGAATAAAACTTCCCACTGGACTGACCTCCCTAGCCTCATGTCACCTTTTTAAAAACAGATTAGAAATCATTTACAAAAACACTGGATACACTACCTGCTCTCATAGTTTAACCCTGTATATCATTTGTATCTTCTTTATCACAAAGTTTGATTATAGTCTCTAGTATGATAGGGGGAGCCTTCCTCCACAATGTGTGAAAGAATATATATATCAATCAACACCACACAAACCCAATAATGTATATTCAATTTTTTTTTACTTTTTTTTTTTTTTTTTTTGTTTTGTTTGATTGACTGTTATCTCTATTACCTGTATCTGTTTCTGTTTTAAAAAGTAGTGTATGATAGTGGAGTTTTCTCCTCTCCTCGGCCGGGCCTCTGCTGAAAATGGACATGTATCCAGCCAGACTAGCCCGGTTAACAAATGTAAAATAAATAAAATAAATAAATAAATAAAATAAAACTACAAACTACTGCTTTCTTATACTCTGTTGATGTATTTTAGACACAATTATGTTGTGTAATGCAACCACTACTAATGTTACCATGATATGGATAACTTTGATATGTATTACCACCAGTCTGGATGCTTTTAATATTTGTTATGTAAATATATTAACTGGAGCTTTTCTCCCTGGTCTTCTGCTGAAAAAGGACATGTGTCCAGCCGGACATCCCCGGTAAACAAATGTAACATAAATAAATAAATAAATAAAATCAAAATTAATGTTATCTAGGATTATCCTTTCATTAGAAATTGCATATGAGATACAGTTTAAGATGTTTTCCAGGGTTGTAGCATTATTGCCTAGGGGAATATAGAGTACTGTAATATATAGCTGTTTATGGTTATTTGGTTTAATATGAGAGATGAAGGTTTTGCCATTATGAAATTGGAGAATAGGTTTATTATAGGGTAGGGTTTCAAGATAGTCAGAGTATAATAAAACTAATTCACCACATTTTAGAGTTCTATTAGTGCTAATGATAATAAAACCAGGGAGTGAAACTTCAGAGTAAAGCATATGGGGTTTTAGCCATGTTTCAGTTATGGCAAGAATATCTGGTTTATTATGGGAGATCCAAGCATGGAGCCCTAAAATTTTATTATATATATATATATATATATATATAAGGAAATAAATGTAAACTGTTTTGAGTGAGTTTGAGGTAGGCAGGTTTAATTTTGATGGTTTTGCTGATGATGATGTGGTCCATGTACTGGAAGAAGATGGGTGGACTTAGTAGGAAGGGGTGTTTGGTTTGGGATGAGTTTTGGAAGCTTTTGGGGAGTCAGTATGGGGAGAGGGACTGGAGATGGGGTGAATATCTCCCACAGAGTGGTAAGAGAGAGAAGGATGGATAAGTCTTGTAAGCTTGTTTTAGTTTAACTTTAATAGTTAATTTTATTTTGGTAATGTAGGTGTGAGGGTTTAGTAATGTAACTTGAAGTAAAGATTGGGTGAGTTATTGCAAATAATGGAAGTGATTAATGGTGAAGTGTCATGATTTGAATGGTTAGAAATGAAGTAGATCGGAGGAATGTGCGTACGATCGAGTGATGTATGGTAATTTGTAAGGTGATGAAACAAGAATAGTAAGGATGCAGTAATATTTAAGAGAAGCATGGTATGTAGGTTTTTAGAGACATAAATCAGTAAGATAGTAGCTAAAACACTGGGGTAAAGAATATGGGAGGAGTAGAAGTAGGTATCTGACCAGGATGGATGTAGTAAGTTGTGATCACTGGGGGTCAGTTAGTAAATATATGGTAAGAAAGAAGTTTCAGTTCTTAAATGCAGACTGATGGTTTTGGAGTTGTGCATGTATTATTTTGCTCAGAGTATTCTACATTTATGGGTATGCCTTTAAGAGTGGTCGAATATAGGTGGAGTTCTGAGTGGAGAACAGGACCTATAAATGTAATGCCATGAGGGATGGCTGGAAAACTGGGAGTGGGAGAAAAGCATAGCAGGAAACAGCTACAACACCTGCAGGAAGAGTCCTTTTCTGTTATGCTTTCAGTGGAACTGTGTTATCTAATAGGAGCAATACTGTAACACATGCTTCTGAAGCACAGGAGTAATGCTACTCCATCAGACTGCAGTTACAGTCGAGCTGTTGTAAAGCAGTAAAGTACTTCAAAACACTATGAATCTACAGAAGAGTTGTCCTCAGATAGCTACACTTTCATACCAACCAAGCTGAGTGCAGAAAAGTTTGCAGAGAGGAGGGGAGCAAAGTTAATTTGGCCAAGAGAGCAGCAGAACATGTATAATCAATTAACTGAAGGAGAAAAAGGCCAGACAGTTATGTAATAAATATTGCTTAAGGTTATGTCTCACTACTGTGTTAAGAAAACTGGCAATAACAGGTAGAATAGCAATCACTATAAGCCTTAGTTTAATAATCGAGTGGTACTGTCTGAGATCTCTCCTAAAACTGAACCTGTGTGGCTGAGCTAAGAACTCTGGATGTGTGAGCAGTCCAAGCTTCTTTTTGCCAATGGCAGCAGTTGCAAATACATTTCCCTAATCAGTCACTCTGTCCTGCACAGCTATCTCTAAGTAGTTCATGAGACATACTTTTTCATCACAAAATCGTTTGTTCTGTTTTCCTTTTTCCTCTGAACAGTAAAACAAGTACATCTCTTGCTGATGTGCTTGACCCTCATATCTAGTAATACAGCATGCTGTAAAAGTGCTGTTCCTTATACTTTACTTAATTTATAATTGTTCTTGAAATAATATTTGCCATATTTCCTCTTCGGCACAACTATCCGTTAAACAAGTTTGTTCAGTTGTAGCTTTCTGATTGTGGTTGCTTCTTGTATTCATTCCAATATAGTCATTTTGCAACACAAACCCCCTTACTAATTTACTTCTTTCTCAATATACAGCACTTTTACTACAGTCTTATGATACATTACTGGGAACTTATTAAAGGCTCTAACATTAGCCTTGCACAACAAGGCCCTTCTGACTCAATGTGCCCAAATGCCATTCAGGAACATGTTAGCCATGATGACATCAAACCTCATTACTGGCTAATTTGCATGTTTCCTAAATCACAGGTACTACCGTAATGTTGCAATCAGCACAGACTAGTACCCAGCTGCTCATGTAGGCAGTATAATTCCACCATCCAGTCACTCTTTCACACATCTCAAATGCACATTCACACGCATACACACACACGTGCACACATGCGCATGCACGTGCGCGCGCGCACACACACACACACACACACACACACACACACACACGCACACACGTGTGCACACGCACACACGTGCACGCACACATACACACACACACATACAAACACACACACACACACACACACACACACACACACACACACACACACACACACACACACACACACACACACACACACACACACACACACACACACACACACACACACACACACACTCACACTGTACAGTACCTGTACCTGTCCCTACCTTCCCCATGGTCCCCCCATTCCTGTAATGCTTTAATGCAGTTATGGCACCTTACACAAGTCATCCTGGGTGGTTAAGTGTATTCACCCATCCTCCGATCCCCATTATGATGTAGGTGCCATTGAAGTACTTTAAAGAGGTAATCCTGGTGGTGGTGTAGTGGTTCCCTCCACTTGCTGAACACTATACTACCATTTGTGCCATTATGACATATAAGTGTAAACACAAGAGAATGGTCATTTAACCCCCATCCCTGTAATAACTGTGGTGCTGTAGGGCATTTTAAGGAGTATTCCCTGGTATGTAGTGTACTCCCCCATCCCCATAGTAATAATGGTGCCATTGCAGCACTTGAGACAATCATTCATGATGTCCAGTGGTTTCTCCACCCATTGATACCCATAGTGATGTTTGTGCCATCATGGCAATATATTCCCTGGTGGTCTACTGGTTCCCCACCCCCAATCCCCTTACTGTGGTTAATGCTATCAGAGCACTTAAAAGTGTCCATTGTTCCACTCATCCCTATCCTGCAGGTTTGTGCCTTAGATCCCTCTTCTCTTGTGTCCAGTGTATCCACCATCATCCTCATAGTAATGTCAGAGGCACTATGTATCCCCATCCCCCGGCTCTGTAGTAACATTAGTGTTGGCGCAGCACTTTTAAACATGTTAACATTATTCCTCCTAGTGTCCGGAGGGTACTCCCACTCCTCAATCCTCATTTTAATGATGTACCACTGTGACAGTTGTACAGTAAGTTTGGGTGTCTAGTGGTTCCCCCCACACATCACCTTCATGTTCATGGTTGAACACAGCCTTTATGCTATGTTTGTTGCAACAATGAGATGGGGATGACCATGCTGATCTACATGCCAGAGGGTGGTCTTGAATCACTCAGACATGTAGATGGCTTATTGGGGGCAGTTCCAGGAGACAGAGAGAGAGAGAGAGACCACATGACTAATTAGCATATGTATCTCCCCCTGGAAGGCTTCATTAGCATTCTACAAAGCCACAGGACCAGCCCTTCATGCTGCTGCATGTCTTCATCTCGAGGACTGTGCAGCTTCTTGAATACAAAAACACTGCTGTGTGCACATCACAGTGGGTTCATGAATCCATCCCATAGTCTTTGAAATACAATTTCTTTGTTACATATTTTACAAATTGTACTGATGCATTTCTATCATTATAAATGTATTTCACTTTATTGCATTCTATGCCTTTTTATACTTAAATTGTTCCATATCCTAATTGTCCTGATATGTCAAATAAATCACATTATTATCATGCTTGTCAGGTAGCCCTTTAGCTTCACATATTCTGTTATATTTTTTGTAAAAAAATAATGCTTGATGAATATAGCCACTCTACCATTTGTGTACCAACATACTTTGTTCTTCACATAATTCTTCATCTTAATCTGATTCATTCAAGAACTTCAGGTATGTTGAAAACTGATACATGATGATGTTAACAACATTAGCAATATAAGAATGCCTCTATTTTGCTCCAAACAAATAATATCATGTTTAAAATTAAGCCACCTTTTTGTCTAATAAATCATTTATAGCCTTTAAATTTGAACTTTCTACTAGATTATTCAGTGCACTGCTTCATGTTCTAAATACCATCAGATAATTTTAAATTGTGTACCTAATAATTTTAAGTGTCATTCCCATTATGTAGCATAAATATCCATTTTATGATTTCTTAATTTGTATTCTATAGTTTGTTTTTCTTGGAATTCATGAGTTAGACAACTTGATGCTTCCTGTAATACCACCAGTAAAGATTTTACTGAAATACTAAAGTTTTAAGAACAAAGCAAGATGATATATTAGGGATATACATTTTGTTTCTAGCATTTTTGGCCCCACTTCATGATATAACCTATCTAGTCTATCATCCTGTTCCACCCTGTTTTATTCCGATTCTTAAGTTCATAGTTTGGACACCTACATTCTTGGCCAAACTGCCTTCTCAGGTCATGGCTAGAACAGTGCTACCTTTCTACAGTACCTACATACTTTTCTGCCCTTACCCTCTCAGTCTACAATCTGCCATGTCCTCATGCCCATCCTCAAACTCTACAATAACCCTGAAAGCTAAGGCACTTTGGAATTGCAGCATCCTGGCATCCAGAAGTTCAGTGCGGTATTTAGTGAATTAGTACAGTTAGATTATGTACTACTCTGAAGACGGCTATTCCTCCAGCAAGGAATAGACTACATTAAGAACGTATTTCCTATTAAGATAAATGCTAAAGCTGAACATTTCAAATATTCCACACATGTAGAAAACTATACAGATTTAGCAAAATCTTGAAATAACAAGAATTGCATTGTTTAAGGCTAATGAAAATCACCATTCTGTAATAAGCACCACAGGGGCTCTGAAGTGATAGTCATTTAGAAATGACTTATTGTACCCAGTGATGCTTACACTGTAGGAATTAAAGAGGATTTATTTGATTATAGGATTAACTATAATTTTAAACAGGTCTAACAAAAGGCAAGAGTTAGATGTTATAAAATTTGATTAGTAGCAACAATTTTTGTTGATAATGGATTTGAAAATGTGTTTATCCAAAATAATTATATTTAGATCTTCATATTCAGATAACTGCAATGCACATGCCTTACAACAGCAAGCTGAAATAAAGTACTACTGGTCCACATGTGAATATGAAATATTCTGATAGGACTTATGGGATCATTTATCATTTTCTCTGCAACATAAGAGTTGTGGATGTGGTAAAATATGATGGTGCATTATTTTCTATGTTATAAAACCCCCAAGTAACATGTTACTTGGCAACTAGAAGCATATACACCCCATTAGGACCAATGTAAGCACTCTACAGTAAGTCGAGTAAGTCTTCCCAGGAATGAATATAGCAATGTAATAGGGTATATCTGGCTTGTTTTGGGGGTGTGGTGGCGGTGTTGGCGCGGTTTGGAAAGCAAACAAGCCGAATTATAGCATTATACCCACCCAGAAGTGGGTTATTGCTATTATAATTATGACATTATTTAGGTATAATAGATATTTATTTCTTGTGATTGGTGTGGCCGGAATGAACATCAGGGGAGATTTTAATAAAGTTAAAGAATTTAAAGAATTATGTTGGCACCTGAAATAAAATTCTTGTTAATGCCCACTACTTAATGACATTGTCATCCCCAGAAGCTATTTCTGAAACAATATGCAGCTATTTTATGTATTTTCATGCATGATAGTTGCTGATTCTTGATCAAATGAGTTATCATAAAGCATTACTGTAAAAGGAGACAATTTGACTGTTTATCTTATTCTAAAGACATCTCTTTAAGAGTGGGATAAAAACATTCCACTTGATTACCAAACAAGTGTTTGCTGCATTCTGCAGAGATATTTTTCCTTATTGATTTGCCTGTTTACTTTTGGGACTGTTCTTGACCATTTACCATTTTTGAAAAGCATTTTAAAAACACTACCACAAGGATTAATCGTGCTACATCAATAATTGCAAATGTCTCCTTCACTAAATACCACAGAATGTCTACCATGATTTATTTCATCATTAGTTATCTAGACAAAAAAGCATGAAAGCCAATTTTGTGTTTAACAACACTGAATTCATCCGAGGTGTGGACTGAAAATTCTCCTCAGCCACAATGTAAAAGGTCTTACTGCTTCTGCAGTAGCATTTTTCATTAACAACTTTTTGCATCCACTTTTGTTAATCCCTCTCTCCTACTACTGATAGTAGGTGCTCCATTACTTTCTTTTTTCAATCTGCGGACCGGTGATCCCCTGTGGCGACCCCTAACTGGGAAAAGCCAAATGACAAAGAAAGACTATATTTTGGAAGCTAATCATTCTCCTGAGCCCTATTTTTAGCAGGATACCTCACTCTACTAACTCCAGAAAGCTCTCCCAGTGTTGTTAATGAGCTTGTCATCTACCATGATTTCAGACAGTGCAAATGCTGGCTCATGGGTGTATCCTTCTACTGGTTTATTAACCAATGGCAAAGTCATGCTTTCTTTGTCATTTATTTCAACAGACAGCTACTGCAGTTTGAGTGGCACAGATCTTCAGATTGCGTCATCGGTTTTGCTGAGCTTTGCATGCTTTCTGTTTATATCCATGCTCTTGTGATTGTAACAGAATGCAATCATTGCCTAGGCCTCATTCTTCTCCAAAGAACCGCAAGGGATGCCAAGAGAATTTTGGCCAAATTTTCTTCATCAGTGCATATAATATATCAAGTGTGATTAAAAAGGTTCATCTCAAGCAGCATACTTGTCTGTTTACCATAGAATAATAAATATTTACTGGCAGAAGAGAAGCGGCTGCACTTCCCTCCTTCCTCACACTATCAGGTACATAGGTAGTGTATAAATCATGATATAATGATAGGATTTGTGAAGGAATAATTCACTGTAAAAATGACATTCATACTGAGTAACCAATAAAAGTGACAAATTGTGATTGATTCAAAGATATACTTTCTCATAGATCACAATGTTAGAGATGCCCCATGCGTAAGGCACTTATAGTACTTACCTCATTAATGAAGTATATGCAAAATCACCTTGGTTAGGGTGATACTATATGTAAATCAAGTGTGAGTTTAATTCACATAAAGAAAAAGGCAAAATCACTCAAAGAAAAGCATTGTAATTACAACAAAAAGTGATAGGAGGGGTAGGGCAGGATTGTGATACAGACAACAGGATAAAGTGATGATAACAAATAAAAATATATAAAGACATAAAGGTGGTTTCATGCCAGGGAGAGTAATTCTACAGCAAATGTGGCATGACAGGTTGGACCCTCTCCCATTTTGTGGTCACCAAAAACAAGGTGAAAATCTTTTGCAGCAAGATGGATAAAAGCCATGACCTCCTACCCTACATGAAGAAACTCTGTAGTATAGAAGGATAAAGTCCTTCCTACACAAGAGATGACCCACATTCAGTTAGTGCCCTGAATTCCTGTATAATTTAGTAGTAGCCCGAGTTCCTGTAAAATCTGGCCAGGGAGGACAGAAGTGAGCAGCCACTGTTGGCCCACCCATGCTAAGTAGAGAGAAGTGGCTCTTGTTCAGCACAACCTTGAAGATTAGCAGGGAGACTCAGTGTTACACTCAGTGCAGTCTGAGCTTGTCAAGCCTACACAGATAAAGTATTGTAACACTAGATGCTGAGACAACCACCTTCTCTCTCTCT
Source organism: Protopterus annectens (assembly GCF_019279795.1). Lineage (NCBI taxonomy): Eukaryota > Metazoa > Chordata > Ceratodontiformes > Protopteridae > Protopterus > Protopterus annectens. The sequence goes on from NC_056751.1 coordinate 215,511,659, forward strand.
GGGATGAATTGTCCAACTGGGAGCAGATAAAGAAGCCATCAGGCAACATCCTGAAGGAAGAAAACAAAAAGGTGCAAACATATTTCACACATTATGGCATGCTCATCTGAGACACATTACGTATAGCAGAAACAGTCTCACAAGGTGCAGAATGCCAAAAAGCCCTTTCAGATGGGGAGAGACTGAAGTGTATGCATATACAATTGTCAAGCATGGGTTCATATCAGGTAAATAAAGCCCTGTAAACTGAAACCAACCAGGTGCATAAAAAAGTACACAAACCACTACAAACAGTCCTCATGACAATATTCACACTATGTGAAGCACAAAGCAAAATTATACATAGCACATTGCAAAAGAGATGAAGAACCCAAAGACAACTAGCATCTTTTACAGAGGAGCTATGCCCCCTTGCAATCCCCATATGAGTCTTTCCTCACATTCCTTTCCATGGGTGTGTGTGTGTGTGTGTGTGTGTGTGTGTGTGTGTATACTGAATATATACACTCACACTCAAACACACACACACACACACACACACACACACACACACACACACACACACACACACACACACACACACACACACACACACACACGCATACACACGCTCATGAATTCCATGGTTGCACAGCAGAATCCCTGAACTTATAGATCATTTTTACAAGATGGATACCTCCAAGCCTCAGTACAGAAGCACTTTATTACATGTCTTTCGATCCATTTTCTTTCTCCATTTGCATGTTAAAAAGGCTTCATCTAAGTCACATGCTTCCAATAGTATCATGAGAAAATTTGGTGGGCAGTTGAATTACAACTGCAGAACACATGACAGCACAATGGGGGGATAGCTTTTCTTTTAGACTACTGCAGCTGGGGTCATGCTAATGTGGGAGAGAGAAGGGGGTTATATATTACTGCAGCTACAACAAAATAACAAAATGAAGGAAGTGGAAGAGGATATATATATATATATATATATATATATATATATATATATATATATATATATATATATATACATACTGCCTTTGCAAAAGTGCAACCTCTAACCTTTTTACATTCTGATATATAAAGCAAATGCCTTCCCTGTATGGTTAGCGCATCATGTTAATGTATTATGTGAATAATATAGAGTTTGGTCTTTGGAGGAAGAGAGCTTCACTGTGTTAACCAGCACAATGGGAAAAGACATTCTTCATGAAACACAGGATAATCAGTAAAAGAAAGACTTTTACAAGTAATCTTTGTTTAGGGAGATTATTGCCAAAGAAATGAGTTCTATGAACAGAATTTTGATTAACCATTACACAGTCATTCCAGCAATGTTCGATTTTATATGCATGTTCTCATTAATAAAAAAATTTATGAGATGAAAATCAATTAGTAATTTGTTTTGACATAATCTTTCTCTCTCTCTCTGGGCTTGTGTGTCTATATAAATAAATATAGGTGTGTGTGTGTGTGTGTGTGTGTGTGTGTGTGTGTGTGTGTGTGTGTGTGTGTGTGTGTGTGTGTGTGTGTGTGTGTATATATAAGTGTGCAAGGTCACAGTACATACTACTGAATGCTTACTTCATTGGAAGAGATGATGTGTAGCAGACATACTTGGTGTTATATCCATTGCAGTTTGAGCCTGCTGACTATGCTGCTAAAATATTATCATACTAGGAGTTGAGGGGAACTTGACTTCTAATTTTTATCAAAAGGACCCATCAAGTGTAGGACTTTATGAAAGGAGAAATATTGATGCTTTATTCCATATGACTTTTGTTTATTGCCCTTTTATTCTACTGCCATAATTGAGTTTTCTTCTAAATGACTATAAACTCTGTCAGCATCAATTCCCATGTATAGTTTATATGTCGTCGGAAGGCAAGTTATTGGTCTATAATTTTTAGGGTAGCTTGCAGGATCACTCTTAAGTAGGAGCATTGTTTTTCCTGCTGTTAGCCAGGTTGGTGTCTGTTCAGGGTGCGCATATAAATAGTTTTTACTCATGGCTAAATCCTCCTGCAAAGACGTCAATACTTTTAACCAAAAGTTAGGTACTGCATCTGGGCTTGGGGTTTTCCAATTAGAGGCTTTTCTTAACTTTGTTTCAATCATTCTGGCTGTTACTTCATCCCATTCCATATCTTGTACCTTCAAACTTCTTATTCTTTCTTTTACTTTTTCTATCCATTTAGTATCTTTGTTGTGTTTCACAGGATCTTCATAGATACTTCTCCAAAATGTATCTACTTCCCCTTTTTTGGTGGTCTTTCAATTCCTTTTACTTTATTTCTCAATTTTCTTTAAAACTTTTTTTGGGTCATCAATAAATTGCTTATTTTGTACTTTTCACTTATATTTATCTGTGTATCTTTTATGTTATTCCGTCTGTGATGACATTTTTAGTTTGTATTTGCAATAGTGCATGATAGATCCTGGTCTGTTCTAATACTGTGCATTGCTGTACTCACATCTATCTTTCTTAGTATGTTTGTTGATCTATTCCCTCTTCTATAATCTTCTGACAGTGACATTTCTTGTCTTAATTGCATCATAGTTTTCTCTATTCGATACTTCCATGATGGTATTCAATTTCTCCCCTTCCTTTTCCTCACTACCCTGTGATCTTGTGGTAGAACCTTATCAGTTATTAATTTAGCTGCACAGTAATATATACTGTTTACTTCTGTTGTATCACATGGATCTTTGTGGACAGTCCTAATTACTGCATTCATTTGCTTTATCAGACTTTTTCTTTTTGGGTTTTATTGATCTTCTGCAGTCTATTTCTCTCATTGATCTTAATATATCTATCCATGTCCATTAAAATCAAACAACTCTTCTCTTAGCTCATTTTCTTCCAAACTGAGGGCACTTCCCTTATTTTCCATTTCTTGTGGGCATTCTATAGAAAGTTCTATAGCATCTTCCTGTGGCACATTCTCTTCAATTTCATCCTGTGTCATCTGTTGCTCTGTCATATGGGAACTCACTGGCCTATCACTCCTCAACATTGACTGCATCAGAGTTTCCACAGTCTCCTGTTCCTTTCCTTGCTGTCTAGCTTCAAGTGAATGTTTATACTGGTTTCCTGTGGAAGGCTCCAAAATATCTTGATATGGCACCTGACCAGTTGCTTCCTGTTCCACTGGTTTCCCCTTAATTTGGATATCCATTGCTTTATCCTGTTGTGGTGCTTTCTACATTGAATTTCATACACTGAATCCTTCTTCTCTTTGCAGGTGCTCCATAACCCCAATTTCTATTTCCTGGTAGTATAGATTGGGAGATGACTACTAAGAGAGTCTGACATTGCACCTGCGTAGAGTATTTGCTAGGGTCTGATACTAGGATCCAGTCTACTAGGGAATTTGATGTCTTGCTATAATGGGTGGGCTATTAATTTGTTGTGTGAAACCATATAAGTTCATGCTAGATATCGAGGAGTTAGAGTTTATGTCCAACCAACTGGCATTCACATCACCTAGTAGTAATTTTTCTTATGGAAATGATATGAATATCCAGTGCAGGATATCTTCCAGTATAGTTGTGTTGTCTCCAGGAGGGCTGTATAGGACAGTAGTAATACATATCGGTTTATAATTCTTTATTTAGGAAACAATAAGAAGCTCCATTGAACTGACTTTTGGTATTGGTTTGCAGTAAGTGGAAATGTGGTAGGTGTTGGAAAATATTAAAACAATACCGCCACCTTTCCTCTTTATGCAGTTATTATGGATGCTATTATAGCCAGAAGGTTTACCCTCAGAGCCATTTATGCTGGGTTTAAACCAAGTTTCAATTACAGTGAGAATGTCAGCCTTATATTGGCTAATCCAGGTATGTAATTCAGCAGTTTTATTTCTTATGCTTCTAAAATTTATTACAAGAACAATTAGATCACTGGGGTTGGGAATTGACTGTTGTTTCATTAGATAAGTGTGTGGTAGAGAATTATCCTTGTGTTCATTGTGATAGGTGGGGCCAGGATTATGGTGTATATCTCCTCCTAGAAGGATTTTAGCCTATTCAGGAATTATGCATACTTGCTTTTTGGAGATGATTCTTGCACTTAATTGTATTTTGATTTGAGTTGAAGTGCAGTTAATCAGCCTATAATTGGAATTAAGGTGAAGGCCAGT
>NC_056751.1:215520794-215613294 GCF_019279795.1 Protopterus annectens
TCAGGCCATTTTCACTGGTATACCTATCTGTCTCTGTCCCAAACATAATTCTTAACCTGTCCATTCAGAAAACTGACAATGGTAAAAATAGTCAGAGCCAAATGTTCAAAATCAGGAACTTATTTAAAAATGTTAGTGTCATGCTCTTAGAAAGGTGACAATTTGTATCAATGCATTATTTTCTGCAGCAAAATAAAAAAATATATATCAATACATGTAATATGCAGTATTATTTACTGTATGTAAAGTTTTGTTTGGTGGCAAAATAACACATTTAGCAAGAGAGAGAGAAAGAACTGTGTTCAAAAGCATGCTCAAGGATTACATAGGGTCATACCACCTGTCAAGATTTTCACAGAATGTCAGATTTTAGCCTCTTATTTTTGTTTTGTCTGTTCCCAGGTGGGCATGGTGGTGCAGTGGTTGGTGTTGCCACCTCACAGCAAGAGGTTCTCCGGTTCAATTCTTGGCTGGGGTGCCTTCTGTGCGGAGTCTGCATGTCCTCCCTGTGGTCACATGGGTTTTCTCCAGGTGCTCCAGTTTCCTACCACATCCCAAAGATATGCTGTAGATGGATTGGGCACACTAAATTGGCCCCAGGCATGAGCATGTGCGTGCTGTCTGTGGAAGGTTGGGTGCTGGGCTGGTAACTCAACACCGTAAAACTCCACTGCCAATCATGAGTAGACAGGTGATCTGCTGTGGTGACCCCTAACTGGGAAAAGCTGAAAGAAGAAGAAGATTTTTGTCTGTTCCCCTAAAATGTGTGTTTTTTCTTGCAAATCATTGAAGATTAAAGTCACAAAATAATGACAGGGATTTGAGTTTCAGCCTTCATATCCCTCAGAAAAATGCATGCTAACACAAATCTAGTTATTCTAACAATTTTCTAAGTTTGTAAGAGCAATAATTATAAAGTGGCCCTGACATTGGCCCTTTTTCACCTCTATAGTTTTGGCTTTGTCCAAATTTCTTGAGTTAAGACATTGAGTGGTATGCATATGGTAAGTATGTACTAAGAAAATAAATTCCAGACCCCTATTCAGTTCATAAATGTGTCCAATCAGCATGGAGTATGAATGTACATTACTATGTACCTGCAGAGCTGCAGATACGCAGATTTGCAGATGTGCCACCAACACTGAAATTTGCAGTCATGTATCTGATGGTGGTAGCACACTGATGGTGTACTCAGCAGTCCTTTCTGGGCATTCTTATACACCAAAGTGCACATAAAATGGCTTAAATATTATAAAGCTTCTTTGGAAGATATACCATACATAACAGCATGATATGACTAGCACACCCTAGAAACCACACACATTGACAAAACAACCACCAATGGGAACACATACACAGCCAGATCCCTTCATCAGCATAATATACTTATGAAATCAGCTGCAATGTTTCGGCAAACTGGTAGAAATGTTTATGGATTTTTCCTATGCATGACAGCACAGTAGATAGTAAACCCAGTACACCATTGGTTAGCACATATACTGGACATACTAATATGGACAACACTGACCTTTTGCCATAGCAGCTGTCAATAGCAGCATGTCCATTAGTGTCAGCAGCTATGGCTATATAGGGATGGAAATGTGGGTGTGGTCTGTCTCTAACTATTAAGTTGTAATGTTAATTTTTGCAAAATGCATACCTAATATTGAATATGATGAGGCATGTTTTATTGAACTTTCCTGTAACAAAATCTTTCATTCAGTAGTATGTAAATCATCACTTATTCCCTGCTATGACAGAGTTCACAAATCCCATGCAAGGGAGAACCATGTAACCAATTTCATACACTGAGGGTATTATAAAGTTGTCTTTCATTTCTTGCCATCCTTGATGAAAGTAATAAAAAGCTGCTGTGTGTCACCAGTGTTGAGAAAAAGATCAAAATTATAAAAAAAATATATTGGAAGGCAAATGCAATATTAAAAGCTAAAACATTATATGGCTTGATCTGGTACAATGTACACCTTATCATCTGTTAGCTAATGACAGGTGTTCAATAAATCCGTGTCAAATACTCTAAATATAAGCCATGCTATAAACATACAGAACATGTAATATAACGGTATCACTCAGATCACCATCACTGCCAGCTGTAGAAAAATATACTGTACATCATTCAGTTATGTCATAAGCAGCAGCAAGTACAATGTAGCGCTATGTAGTAAATGTATACTATAAGAAAAGTAAAGCATAAGTCAAGTAGTAAAGCTTTCCCAAACTCATTACTAGGAATGGACATTAGCAGCCCATTTTGTTGTTGTTGTTGTTGTTACACAGGCAGTCCCTTTAGCCTCAATGAATAGTGATAGCTTGGCTTTGTTTTCTATATATGTGACTCCTTTTTATAAACAAGTATAAGCTGTCCTTGACTCTGCTGTGTGCTTTTATTAACTTTGGCAGATCTAGACAGAATTATATTTTTGAAAGACAAAAATACAAATTTATTAAGGGAGGAGGTAAGTAAATGCCACCCTAAGGTTATATCAAGGCTGTTTCACTATAGTCATCTGATTCAAAAGTTCAGGAAGCCCCTTTTTATAAATATACAAATGGATATGGGAATCCCACCTCCAAAATAAACAGAAGATCCTATTTAGAGCATTATTGGAGTGACATACTTAGATCAGTTAACTTTAATTTTGTAAACTGAAACTACTTCTTCATTTACATCAAAAGTAAAAATCCTAGCAATGAATTTCCATACTGATGATGCATGCAAATGTTTTCAAGTATGGCAGGCATGCTGATTTGAAAGAACAACAGTGAAATGCACATCCTGTGTGGAATTCACATCAGTGGTAAGTGGTGTGAACATATGTTGGAACATAAGGGTGACTTCAGTCAATGGCTCGTACTAATTGCCTGATTACACACAAGCGATGTTTTGCATTATACTCATACACAAATGTGTATAGTTGTTATGACTAGCCTGGCTCAATTTTTAGCCAAAACTTTGGATGAGCTTTTAAAATCAGGTGCACTTGTGTGATACTAAACCAAACTAGAGTTTTCACTGTGAAGTACCTTAAAACTCCTGTAATGTCGGCCCATGGTATATACGTAAATGACCCATTAAGGATATATAGTGTTTCAGCTACATGGCTTCTGAATGCCCATGACTTTTTTACTTTTTTAATTTTTTATATATTTAGGTGTATATTCAAGCCAATAAAGCCAAATTCCACTTGTTGTGAACATAAACGTGTTGGCTTTTTAGTGACTTCATCAGCACAACATGAAATATAGGAATGTGAGATAATATTCAGAAACTCATTAAAAAACAGAGAGTGACAAAATTATGGAAAACTTAAGTATATTATCAAAGAGACAATGAAAATCTGTACATTTTAATAAACTGTGTTGCAAATTCTACTATCCAGTGTCACTTATATTTTGCTTCTGAGGAAAGAAGATGTAAGGTGAGTGTCTTCCTTCTTCAAATTATTTGTGCCACTAGTATGTTGGTAATGTGGTGTGGTTTTCTGTGTACTAGACAGCTTCAAAAACTCACATGTGATGAGAGATGTACAGAAAATCATGTGAAGGGGCAAATCAAGCCTGAAAATGGGGATCTACCTCCAAAAATAAGGACATCCTGTGCAAGGGGTAAATTTGACTTCAAAAAAGAAAGTAATTTTCTACCAAAATAATGACAGTTGTGAGTCCTGATAGTGCTGATAAAACTGTTACAGAATCTCCAGCTCTTTGATGTCAGGATGCAAAAAAAAAAAAAAACAGAAAAACAAAAGCTGTAACATTGCAAATGGATGGCACTCAATCTGGGCCAGGGCCAGTTTTGCTAGAAGATTGACAATAAATTGCCTATAGCTCCAGAAGACTGATAAAGGCACAGACAATATGTGTTCACATTTAAAATGATCTTTCAGCTGTTGTGTATATCTGAGAGAATTTCTATAAGTATGGGTATGGAAGCAATTTTGCATAAAGTCAGAGCATAAGATAGTATATGTATAATGTTAACTCTCTACAAGTATAACCTAAAATGTGTGTACATACAAAGAAGAGAGACATATTACAAATACACTGAACAAAGCTTATCTGAAAGAAAGTTAGGAGGAATTACTGAACCAGGATTTAGAAGTAATGTCTGTAATTCCCTCTGTACAGATATCAGAACAATGACTTAAAGAGTTTATTGCACCAAGGCAGATACAGAAATGCAGATGCTGAAAAACATAGTGATGAAATGATGATGAAATTAAATTTCCAGTGCAGATGTAACATAATGAGATGAACTGTTTACAGGTTCTTTTATCAATTCCAGTGGAATTATTATGCCATATCAGCAGTGAGATAGAATTATGAAAAGAATATATGAAGCACATATTGGGATTGTGAAGGGCAAGGAAAAAAACATCAGATGATATGTTTTGGCCAGGACTGATTTAACAGATTGAGATGATGGCATAGAATTTTAAGTGTATTATGCTAAACAGAAATTGTTTGAAAGCAGTCAGTGTACTGTAGGATATTCCAGAAAGGCCATGAAGTAAACTTGCTACTCGCTTGTTTAAGTTTAATGACTTTTGTTAACTGATTTCTATAGATTGCAACCTGCCATGTCCATGGGAAATCAAAGAATGATACTTATTTTTTTCTCCTTTGTTGACCAGATTAGTACCACTAGGCAGGCGGTCTGTTTTCAGGGGATACCTGTAACCTGGCATATCCATGGGAAATCAAGAAGCAATACTTTATTTATTTATACTTTGTTGACTGAGTTAGTCCCAGTAGGATGGTACGGGAGATACAAGGTAGTATTTATACTACTAGGGGAAACTTAGGCAGGACACCAGGAAACTCAACTAATTTGAGCAGATGGGACCTTAGTTTGACATGCCATCCAAAAGACATTAATTACACTCAGGAGAGCACCCCCCATGCACTGCAGTGTCAATAATTCAGTCACCTTCAGGCAGAATAAAACAAATAGCCTTCTGGTCTTCCAGTATCAAAAGTAGCCATGCTACCTATTGCATTCTTTAAAGTCTACCCTAGTGTAATATCAATCAGCACACTCATTCATTGAATTCTGTCATAATGTTACTCAAGGCAATAGCAATGAGATATGGGATTTCTCATATCCTTATCTCATATAATGGTCCTCAGGTCAAGATCCAAGGGCTCCAGCAATTTTCACAAGAATATGAATTCAAGCATATTATTACTGCTAACTTAAGTTGTCCACAGTCAAATGTGCAAGTGGAAGGAACAATTCAGGCTGTAAAGGGCATCATGAAAAACACATGCTAATAGCACAGCTATTTTGCTTTGCTGGAGATCAGAACACTCCCTTCTAACCTACAGCTGCTGATGGGAAGAAGACTTCAAAGGCCACTTTCCTCAGTGATACTTCAGCTAGAAGTTATGAAAAATGTGAAAGATGTTTGACAGTACATTGGCAACATGTTAAAAAAAGACAGAAAATATTTTATGACATAACTCCAAGGGATTTATCTGTGGTAATATTGGGAGGAGTAGTTAGAGTAAAAAATCCAGTAGAAATGCAAACAAAGTAGCAATAAGCCATTGCAATAAAGAAATATGTAACTCCAAGATGCCACATTATTAAAACTAAAATAGGTCAGTTACTTAGGAGAAATACAAGATATTTCTATAGAACAGGACTGACGTCATTCCTGGATAGTAACAAAGCATTCTTATTGCAATATAATCCTCTACAAGAAGTATTAAGGGGAATCACAAAATAACCTAGTTAAAGGACACTGATTATATACCAGCCCCACAAAACTATTCTGAGAAAGGTGAACATCCAGATAGTCTCAGATGAACTTACCATAGACTGACACTTCATAATCTGTTAAGAAAACTCAAGCAGATGTGATTATGTACAAAACAATAAACACAATAAGTGTGCAGGTAACAAAGTGAAAACCTAATTCTGATGAAGTCCACATTCCTGTGGATAAAAGTGCTAAATCTTGTGCTTGGTGAATAAAGAACTCTACAGAAAAAGTTTTCAGTTTTGAAGGGTGCAATCTTTTCAGAAGAATCCATTACTTTTTTTGGCGTGTTACACTTGCTTGGATTTTTACTATCTACACAACTAATACTAGATGAAGAATATGTGGAAGAAGTGTTAAAATTACTAGGAAATGGCATGATTTTATGATACAATTTTATAAACAACCGCATACACTGATTTAATGCAGCTACTACCACTGACTGATGAAAATGTTTTTTGAAAATGTGGGACATTCATGTGCTGCACATAACATACTTATATAGCATCAATAACAGTAACTTTTAAAAAGCATTACAAAATTACTTATTAAAACAAGATGTGTAACATATATAAATAGTTCAGTATCTCTTTAAGATTCTCATAATGCTAATACATTATTGCATATCATGTGACTTCCTTTTCCATGCAACTTTCTACCACACCAGTAAAGAAGCCAAACTAATCCATTTAACTCTCCTATATGTCTTTATTTGAATATCTGCTGAGGATTAGTGAAGGTGCAGAAAACAAACCCAACTATGTTACACTTGTCCTTTTCTTCATATTTAGTTCTATCCTAGAAGCACCATTTTCCACCCCTGTTCCCCACCCCATGTGTCTTTAATGCCTGCAATGTCAAGACATCTGTACATGTAATTCATTTTGTAGGATTAGTGAACATAATGCTGCCAAGGAATCTGTAAGGTAATAAACCGAAACAGTTAATTTTATTATCTGTATGTAATATCAGGTAACTCCTAAATGTATGGAATAACAAGTGCGCTTTTTATTACATTTCCAGTAGTAGATCATTCATTCAAGAGTGCTCCTACCTTATGTTAGTAAGAATCATGTTTTCTTCATTTCATTTTATTTTATTTTATTGATTGATTGATTGATTGATTTATGTATTTGTGTTTTTGACCATGTAGTGAATTGATACATTATGGACTCATTTCAACTACGGCACAGGACTTTTGAGAGAATATGTAGAAGTAGTACAACAGTACAGTACTTTTAAAGCAAAAAGTAGTACTAAGTTAGTTGCTGAGAATATAATACCGAGAAGATGCATAGCTGGCTTATCTAATGCCATACCTCAATATTATGCCTCTCAGCATTATTGAGGAACAAATCTGCAATCTGGCAGCTGATGCTCATGAAATGCTGGAGCCACTCAGCCAACTGGGTCCTGTTTCTGTATCCAACTGCTGCCCCTCCTGAGCTGTGGAGCAAGTAAATAAGAAAAAGTCCACAATCAGGTACCTGGTGCTCATGAAATGCAGGAGCCAATTGTGTCCTGTTTCTCTACCTTCTTTTTAGTAAAACCTTGTTCCTGACATTTGACTTAAAAAAAAAAAGAAAAAAGAAACCGACATCTTTTTCTTTTAAATTCTAGTAGACAACTTGCTACAAGTTTAGCAAGCAGTTGCTACAGTTTATACTCCACACTGAGTGCTAGAGTGATCAAGTTTCTCTGAAAAAAGAAACCAATCAATATTTTTTCTTTTAAACAGTAGCAGCGGCTGCAGTTTACATCACACACATAGTACAGCAGTGCTCAGGTTTGACTGCAAATGCAATACCAGCTTTTAAAAGCCAGTATGCACTAAAGAGCAATCAGAACTGGATGGCCAAACGTGTCTCCTAAAGCTGTGCACTCGTGGTAGTTGCACCTTTCATCCTACCCCAGCTACACTACTGATAATGAGAACAAAGTATAATAATCATGAAATGTACACCTCAGATAAAACATATGAATATTTAGTATATACACGTATATAGTTCTACAATCAGAGCAGTAATAATAAAAAGTTTGAATTTTTAATATGTACATGAGCAGATTGTAGCAACAACTTTGTTGGAATTGCAGGGCATGACTGGACATCAGACAGCTAGATATGGCAAACAGAGGTTTTGGGAATACTGAGTTAGTTACAGATGATTAGTGGATAAGTTGGTAAGGGGAAAAGGGAGAGATACTGTGATGGGTGTGTTAAATTAAAGCCATAACCTCAATGAGATGGAAAAAGAGTATGCATCAAAGCTAGGTCTTTGGTTAATTGAATTTACATTATGGGGTGGCTGGCTGAAGCATATGAAGTCAGATTTCTTTTTTAGATGGCCACTAGTTGTTCTTGGAATTTACAGTACATAGATGTGAGGCAAAGTTCACTAGGGAAAGAATCTTGGGTACTAGCATGAGGAAAGTGTGTATGGTGGATGACAGAGTTCCTAGGTCTGTTTAGTACTTTTCCAATGTTGGCATGTGGGTGGAGTTGTTATGGTGTTTCTTTAACGGTCAGTCTGTGGCTGAGAATGGGTATAGAGTCATAACGAAGTGCTGTGTGGACAAGCACTACGGGAGTAGCAGTTCTGCTTATTCCTTTACAGAAAGATTCTTAGCATGTTGTTGGAGTGTGCTACAATGCTATTTATTTCTGAAAAAGATGAGTACAAATAGGCAGATTTTGTTTGGGAGTTTGTAAGGCGCTGATGATTTTAATTAGAGGCATACGACAGCAATGGTAGGGTATATTCTAGATGATATTGGATGACCTTTAATCTATTGCCTTTCTCCCTTCAAATTTGAGAAATTATGATGTTTGGCAACATCTAAAAAGGATGTGGTTGTTTTCTGGTTTTATTTTGTCAGTGTTTATAGATATATTTATATTGGGGTCCAGAGATGTAACTGGGTATTCAAAAGATACTTATTACTTCTCCCATCCGAATATTTACAAAAAGCTGCTGATGTCATAGCTTACCCTATCTCTATTCTTATCAATCGTACCTTGACTGAAGCCAAACTTCCCTCAATATGGAAAATATCCTATGTGATACCACTCCATAAAGGAGGCTCATCGACTGAACTATCAAATTACAGGCCCATAGCCATATTGTCACCTTTGGCCAAAATCATGGAGAAATGTGTGCATAGACAGCTCCTTTACTATCTAACCCAAAACAACCTACTCTCCAGTTCTCAACATGGCTTTAGGCCACACCATAGTACAACCACTGCTCTCCTCTCGTTTATTGAAACAATTAATCTCAACCGGAATAACAAAAAATATCGTCAGCTCTCTTTTTGGACCTATCAAAGGCCTTTGATATGGTGAACCATCAACTACTACACAATACCCTAAAAAATCTCCATCTAAACAACATAACCCTAGATTGGTTTCAAGCCTATCTCCAAGATAGACAGCAAGCTCTACTCTGGCAGAACAGGCTCTCTAGCCTCCTATCTAATACCATAGGAGTTCCTCAAGGTTCCATACTGGGACCTCTCCTCTTTACTGTTTTTATTAATGACCTCTATAAAGCCATCCCAGATGCCACCTGCATTCAATATGCTGACGATTCGGCGTTAGTCTGTTCTGATTCATCCCCAGTTAATTTATTATCAAAACCCAATCATGCTTTACAGCAGTTGAAAATTGGTTACTGGGACATCGACTTATTCTGAATCCAAATAAAACCAAACTGTTAATCTTCTACCCCACTCACAAGATCATACCCACACCCTTCCATATCCAATCCAAAAATGGGACAATCATCTCCCCTGACTCCCACACTAAACTTCTGGGAGTGACCATTGACAGTAAACTTAAATTTGATATCCATATTAATCAAACTGTTAAAACCGTAAACAAAAAACTTGGGTCGCTCTATAGAATAAAATCCTTTCTTACCCCAATAGCAAAAATAGCCACTGCCCGCTCCCATCTCCTCTCCACCCTCTTATATGCTTCCCCTATTTTCACAAATCTTAACACTACTGAATTAAACAAACTTACATGTTGTTATAATCATATTGCAAGATTTGCAACTGGCACACCCTATAGAACCCATCATTGTACCAACCTACAAAGCCTGGGTTGGATCGAATTCCCCAACCTTCTACAGCAGAGCCAACTCATAGTAGCATTTAAAATTCTTAAACAATCTGACAAAACCCCTGCACTGATAAACTTAATCAAACCTTACAACAATCTCAATAGTTTACGCTCCTCAAACAAACTACTAGCTCAAGCGGTAAAATCCAACAACTCAGGGGGTGATGCTCTCTTTGCCAATGCAATAGGAAAAATCTGGAACTCCCTTCCATCCAGCCTCACCACCATTTCCTCCATAAAACTCTTCAAAAAGAGACTAAATCACCACCTTCAGATACACTGGCTATGCCAATGTATAAGCCCAGTCTGACTTCAACTAAACAAGATTTTTCCTCCTCCCTTTAGGACCAATGACGGTACCACTACCATTTCTCTCTTCTGTTTTCCCTCTTATTCCCTTTTCTATATAATTCCCTAGTCTTATTATCCTATTTAATTCCTGCTACTACTATCCGAAAGGTCTACCTAAAAGGAAAAAGTCTGTTATACTATGAGTTTTTGTGTTCTTTTTTTGAATATTTTTTTTCTTTACGTCTTGAGCAATGAGTAGAAATATTCTAAAATGTCTCCTATTCTTGTGTAAAATACTTAAGTGAACATACTGTATTATATCAACATAGTGTATTCTTATTTGCTGATACGTGGAGCTTTTCTCCCCGGGCCTCCGCTGAAAATGGACATGTATCCAGTCGAACTCTCCCGGTTAACAAATGTAAAATAAAATAAAATAAAATAAATAAATAAATAAATAAATATTTGATTGCATGGCATGTTATGCATAGGTTCAGGGGAAGGGGAGCAAAGATATGGTTTGTTAAGGTAAACTCCCTTTTCCCCAGGTTTAAATGAATATCTTTCTTTATTACCTATTTTGAAGAAAAGAGCCTTGAATTTATAAGTATTATATTTATTGAGTAATAAGAATGTGCTTGAAATGTTTTTAACTGTTTTTCTTGGAAAGAGTTGTAAACGTTTATTTTAACATTGTTAAGTATCAATTAACAAAGGAAATTGATTTCTGGTACTGCCAGTATATAAGGGTTGTGTTTTAGTAGTTAACTCTTCTAACGAATTCCCTTTAATAGCTAAAAGGGACAGAAACACTTAATGTTTATTGTTTTAATAAAGATTCTTTTTATTTGCTGGCTCTGGAGCTTATTGTGTATCATAGACCCAGGGTATTATTATTATTTTGAAGTTGTTGTGTTTTTGGTACTCCTTAAAGCATAATATTCTTGGTTGGTATTTAGATATGTTACCAATGCATCTACTTCTGTATGAATTGCAGAAGGAGTCAATACTGAGCACATTGAGGGTGCTGCAAAGTGTACTTCTGGCTAACATCAAAGATTGAAACAATACTAAAATTTCATGAACTTTAATCATACTTTGACTTAAGAATGGTGTCCAGGCCTGTCATGCTGTTAGAAACCCAAAAGATTTGGAGAAATTAAAAAAAAAAACATGAAGAAATAGTATCCCTGACAAGAACAGCTACAGCATATGTTCTACAGTATACACCTATTTATATATGTGTGCACTGCTGGGATATCTCACATCTAGGGTCTGAGAGTTTTAGCCATACTTATATGGTATGGATATTGGGTTTATTTCTCAGATTCAAGCCCAGATGATAACAGCACAAGATACTTCATCCACAAAGAGCATCCCCCCCATGCACAGTGCATTAATATGGACAAATTTAAGACCATTAATGTTGGCATCAGAGTATTGCCTCACCTGATAAAGGTGATTAAAGAGGCCATCTCCTTAGACTCCTCTTCATTATAAATAATGATCATGCATTATCTGGTTACCTAGCTCAATGCATTTTGAATAAAAAATGTTGAAACAGATCCTCCTTCCTATAAAGGGACATGGAAGGACCTCAACACCCCAATCTAATGATGCCCAGTGCTTTGTCCAGTTTGTAAATTTTCCTTACAGTTGGAACAGCATAGGTTCTAGCAGATTTCTGTATGCAACATCAACACAATAGCTGCTACAATGTTGACTCACCATAGGAATATATAGCATTGTGTGGAGTCCAAGAGATTTCCTCTGAAAGGGTTTTCTATAAAACATTGCAACACAATCAGCTTTTCAACAATGGATACTACAAGGACAATGGAATACCCATTCACATCTATTTGTAGTCATAAACCCCATCTCTCAAAGAATCCTATTCTTAAAATTGAACCGGTTGCCATAGCAGACAAAGGGTGGGTCCAGGAGCCTTAGGTGACCTGCATATTTTTACTTTTATCGGATAAATAAATCATCATTAGATAAACATTGCTTTATGTTACTTCACTGTCCTTAAGAATAGGCTGTAAAAAGAAATAATCAAATGAAAGATATGGCTAGTATGGCAAAAGACTACTGAACGTGAAACAGAAAGGACATGCAAACATTGCCTTTTAGTGCTATAGCAGTTTATATTAAAGTACATGTTAGTGTTGTTTGAACACCCTATATGCTGAAGTTGTTGCTGTTTATCCCTGAAAGGAATACTGCCCTTTTACAGGGACCCTTAATTGCATGAGGAAGTAATACATGTGTCTACTTCAAATGAGGGAAAGCTCACAATATCGAATCCCAAATCATCAAGATGAGTTTGCCAAAATTGCAAAACATCTAAAGTACAGAGCATCGAATCTTGGAACATCAATAACCAATCTAACAATTAAAAGTATAACAAGACATCAACATAAACTTTCCAGTAACCAAAACTAATAAATAACTCATCCTGCACTGCATATTCAACATCTACTACTGACCCTATCCATAATGCCAAACCACCTTAAAGGAAGAAAACTCCAATAAATAACTAAAACACAATAATAACTATATAACACCATATTTTGCCCCCTTGCACCTGTAAATTAAATATACCAACTCTGAGATCACACTACCACGAAGAAAAGGGCACATATTCTGGTATGTTAACACTGCTGCTACTGATTACATGTCAGTAAACTCTATTCAATGTTCTGAGGTTCGATGTTGTGTACTTTCAATGTTTTGCAGCTTCGGCAAACTCGTCTCAATGATTTGGGATTCGATATTGTGAGCTTTCACTCATTTGAAGAAGACTCTCTCTCTCTATATATATGTATATATATATATATATATATATATATATATATATATATATATATATATTTTTTTTTTTTTTTTTTTATTTTACAATTCTTAACTGGGAAAATCCAGCTGGACTGGGTCCATTTTCAGTGGAGGCCTGGGGAGAAAAGCTCCGAAAAATATAAGAACAGTAAAAAATTACAGATAGTACATGAATAATAGTCACATTTTCAAAGTAAAATACAAGAGTAGAGATGATTAATAGTAACTTGCTTTGAGAGGACAAATTCCAAGAATTAACATAGGCTAGATCCCAGTTAGCACAAAATGGTTATGAGACTAAGATACTTGACATAGTAGATAAGGTGCAGATAAATCAAGTTCTATATTGTGAGTTGGTTCAGTTGTGTTTAGAGAAGTCCAGTGACAGGCGAAATTGAGTTAAGTTATACATGGACAGATCCAAGTTTCCAGGAGATGTGATTTAAGTAGTTTTTTGAATTGTATAATATTTGTGGTATATATATATATATATATATATATATATATATATATATATATATATATATATTTATTTATTTTATATATATATATATATATATATATATATATATATATATATATATCTATATGGGTCTACTTCAGAATGTCAACCGTTCAGAATGCCGACTTCCATATGGCCGACATGATATGATCGACATTCCGAAAGACCAACATCCTGAAATAGCATCATGTACCTACCTGTAAACACAGTAAAACTGTATTATGCAGGGGGCCAGCCCCCCTGCACCCCCCACACCCCCTTTACTTAAATATTCTCACTCCAAGATCGCACTACAGTGCAGGAAAGGGGAATCTTCCAGTCCTGCACTGTATCAGGATCTCCACTATAATTTGTCGGCCTGTAAAACGTTCGCTCATATGGTGTCGACCATATGAGTTTCGAATATTTGAAAGTTCGAACAAATGAAGGGCTCCCATATATATGTATATATATATATATATTTATTTATTTATTATATTTATTTATTTATCTATCAGGGTAGTGCACTGATCTCAATAAACCATTTGCAGGAACTGCATAGGTGAACAAGATCACATACGAGATGAACAGAAGATATTTACAGATACAAAGATATGCTTAAAAACAATTTTATATGTATATATATATATATATATATATATATATATATATATATATATATATATATATATCTACATATTTACAGATGCAAGAATATGCTAGAAAATTTAGTTCAAGAAGCAGTTAACAATGTTAAATCATGGATAGTTCCTATAAGCCTTAAAGATACCGATTTGGTGGGACAAAGGATTCCCAGTTTGTGACTAATGGGCTCTTAAGGTTCATTGCAGAACCACACGTGGTGTGAGGTATCATTGAAAATGCTGTAGCTGTGAGATCAGTACTCTGAGATAAGGATAAGATGAGACTTTTGGTAATTCATAAGGGATGACATCTTCAGTTGGAGATACTGAATTCTGTCTGTCAGAAGCATGGGTGCCGTAACCATTGAGCCAGGAGGAGGGGGAGCCCCCCCCCCACTTTTACAGCAGCAAGACTGGTGGAAAAAGTTAATGAACTGAAGTTTTCATGCTAATGTGGATTCGGGTGCAGAAGTTAAACTAACTAAACTAGCTGTTCTTGTTCTTTTATTGCTCTGTGTTACAGGAGTTATGCTGCCGCTGTTCCATTGGTGCTTCCAGAGCCAGAGTCATGCCGGTATGGAGAGTTTTGTTCTTTTATTTGCAGGAGTTATGGTGCTCCCATGTTTGTGTGTGTGTGTGTGTGTGCGTGTGTGTGTGTGTGTGTGTGTGTGTGTGTGTGTGTGTGTGTGTGTGTGTGTGTGTGTGTGTGTGTGTGTGTGTGTGTGTGTGTGTGCGTAAAATGCCCTAGTTAGGTATACCTGGTGGTTAGTGTTACTCAGACTCATACAAGAGCCTGAATTCTCTACCCATACCACTACTTGTGATTCAGGGAGTTGAGTCCATAGCCTTCAACTGTCCAGATTTTCACAAAATATTTGGCTCATACGTTTGGTCTGTTCCTCTTAAAATGTGTGGTTTTCTGGCAAATCAGTGAGAACTGAAATCATTAAATAATGATAGCTCTTTAAGTTTCAGTCTTCCTATCTTTCAGGAGACATGTTAACACAAAACACTTTATTTTAGCAACTTTCTAAGATTATGCAAGCAATATTTAAAATGTGTCCCTAGTTTTGGGCCTTTGCCCCTCCCAAATAAATTTTGGCTTTTTACAGATTTTTTGTGCTGCCAAGTTAAGAGATTTAGTTGAGTGTCAAGTGGAGTTTACAAGAAGTTGAGAGCTTCAGGCAAAATGAAGTTTAGTGCTACTGATGCTAATATGAGTGCATTATTAGTAGCACAACAGGTAGTATACTTGCATTTGATGCAGATGGCTGTCGGTTCTATTCCCGCAGTATGCAGATAGATTGATGATATTGTGCTATAAAGGGAGTGGATGATGCAGTCCTATGAATGTCCTCCTTTGGAGGAGTTACCTAGTAACTATGTTTCTGTTAGCAGTTTGCCATCCATTCCCCATTGTAAAATTATTAGCTTATCATTTTTAATGTAGCATAGGCAATTTATTCTTCAAGGTTTACTAGCAGCAACTTCTTCATTAGTTACAGATCCCTTTAATGTGAAATTATTTAGATGACTTACTTCTGCAGAGATTTTGCATATTTACTGATATTGGTGGATTGTAATGACAGAAGTTTGAATGGCCTTTTATGGATGAAATTTTCTGAAATGAGTAGTTTTGTCATTATTGGTTCATAAATTTTGTTTCATTGCTTATTAGAAGACTGATCCAAACTACAAATTTAAAACACATTCTAACAAGTGGTGCTGTATTATAACATTGAATATAATTTAATACAATCAGGAAGGTGAATCAAAGAATGCATACACAGGATGCAGGAGGTCAAAATAGGGGAAGAGACCAGTCACCAATAGAGTCCCCCAGGGCTCGGTGCTGAGACTTTTTCTGTTTGGTATACACATCTTAAAAGTAAAAGGAAATACCAAAGGGCATTGAGCGACTAGGTTTGAGATGACTGCAAGCTAGGAGCAGTTACTGAATCCCCAAATGACTTAGCCATCATGCAGGAAGGTTTGTCCCAAACAATAACTGGTGCCAGAATCATGAATTGAAACTAAACTACAAGAAATACATTATTGTATTCTTTGGGAAGTCATCTACTCCAGGGAACTGCCAAATTGACAATGCCCCCTGAGAACTGACTCAGTTTTTTGGCATTTGGGAATTTCTGTGTACAGTGACCTAACTTTTATAGGTTCATAGGTTCATAGGTTTATACTAGGCTATCTGCCCTAAGGCATTTATAAGCCTAGCCCAAATTATTGTGGCTTACGCCACCCCTTATATGAAAAAATACTGTGCCCATTAGTTTGTTGTGCCTCTGTCCAGCAGTGACCCAGAGATGATTCCCGGGGTAAACCTACGATCTCCCATCCACAGGTCTAGATTTCTCTTGAACAGAGTCAGCGAGGTGCTCTGCCTCACATGGACCGGGATTTTATTCCACAGCATAGGGAGTCTCTGAGTGATAAATCTATCCCTCCAGCACGTCCTATTTATATCCGTGCTAAGGTTTAAGTCGCTTGCTCTAGTGGTTTTGGTGGATTTGGATTTTTGAGGTGGAGCATGTCCATTAATTCCGGGTTGGACATGGCCTTGTATGTCAGGCACATGTCACCTCTGAGCAGACGGTATGCGACTGAATAGAGCTGGAGTTTCTTCAATCTGGCAGCATATGACAGATTTTGGAGTCCCTTTATCCTTTTGGTGAGGAACTTTTGGGGTCTCTCCAATTGCTGCAGATGTCGGGTGAGATACATCCCGAATGGGGCATTGTACTCGATCATTGGTCTGATAAGTGAAGAGTACAGGGAACAATGACCTCACTAGATCTGGATGTGAATCCCTTCATGATCAGGTGGGCAATGTAGAAGGTCTTTCTAACCACTTTAGCAATGTGAGTGTCAAAGAAAGGCCACTGTCAACCTGGGTCCCCAGGTCCCTGATAACCTCTTCTGTGCTTAGTGGATTGCCACCTATATGGTAGCTTGGGGTTACCTTGTTTTTCCCGAAGGGTATGACTATACATTTTTGGCGTTTAACTTCAGGCCATGGCTCTGGCACCAGCTATCTGTTTCCGTGAGTCCCTTCTGAAGGATATCAGTGTCCGATGCACTTTCCACTATGGCCCAGTTTGCAGTCATCTGCAAACTTTGTCAGCCAAAGTCCTCCCATGTTGGCCTGTACTTCTGAGAAGTAGATGCCAAACAATAGGGGCCAAGGACCGAGCCCTGTGGGACACCACTTGTGACCGGCTTGGAGTCTGACACAGCGCCAGCAACTCTAACCCTGTGGGTTCTGTCCTTAAGCCAGTTTGCAACCCATCTTGTGACATATGGGTTTACATTTAAGCTGGTAAGTTTTTCTACAATACCGAGTGGGGTATTGTGTCGAAAGCCTTTGCAAGGTCAAGGTAGGCTGTATGGACTGCCTTTCCCTCATCAATGGCCTTGGTGACTATTTCAAGAAGTCGACCAAGTTCAAAGGCATGATCTTCCCTTGACAAAGCCAAACTGGGTCGGGTCCAATGTCTGCAAGTCCCTATATCTTTGTTTATGAGCTCCATTATGATCCTCTCCATAGCTTTGCAGACTAGACTTGTTAAGCTTATGGGGCGGTAATTACCAGGGTCCGTGAGGCGCCACCTTTGTGGAGTGGGACCACAGTTGCCCTACGCCACTCCTTGGGCACGTATCCTGTGGTAAGGCTGAGATTAAACAGCTGCCTTATGTGCGGGTTTAATTCCTCATTTAGCTCGTGTAGCACACAGCCGGGGACACCATCCAGTCCCATTGATGCTGTGTTTTTAGCTTTAGAGAGAGCAGCTTTCACCTGCGCATTTGAGATGTCCAGGAGGCTACACTCGGCTGGGATAGTTATCTCTCCTTTAGGGGAGAGGGTGAAGTTTGCACTGAACCTGTCTGCCAGTATGTTGGCAATGTCTGTGGGTTCAGTGATTTTTGTATCATTTTGGACTAATTCTGAGCATATCTGTGAGTTTCCACCCAGGTTCCTAACATAGCTGAAAAAGGCCTTATGATTGTCCTCTGAATCCATGGCAATTTTTCTCTCAAAATTGGCCTTAGTTGATTTTATGAGTGCTCGTATTTTGTTACTAATAATGATCAGGGGTGACTTCCCTTTTATGGATTTTGTTCTATCATGTAATAGCTTTCTCCTCTTATTGTAAAGTTTGTTAATGGCTGGGGTCCACCAGACTGGACGTTTGCCCTTTGTGGAAAGAGTCTTGGTTCTATTTGGGATTGCCTGATCCATGCAGTCCTGGAGGTGTTCATAGAAGGCATTTGTAAGGGCTTCCGCAGCTTGGGTTGTGGTTTCCTCTGACTCAGGGGCCTTGAAGGATACCACACCAGTCTTGAGTAGTGTGAAGTTTGCTTTAGAGAAGTTCTTCACTATGGTCTTTTTGTTTGGGGTGGGGGATGTGGATTTCCAGTGAGATTAGTTTATAATCAGATCTCACCAATGAGGGATATACTTCAGGTGTGGAGCATTTTGTCCCCATGTTTGTGACAATGAGATCTAGTATATTTTCTCCTCTCATGGGAACAGTGACTAGCTGTTCCATGGCATTTGAATTTATGAACTCCAGGAACCGTTGGGCTAGAAAGTTAGGGCTTGAGTAATGTTCCCAGTCTATATTCGGGTAGTTGAAGTCACCCAATATGATGGTGTTTGGAGATACATTTATACCCTCCAGTGTCTTCAGGAAGGCTGTGTGGGGTTCCTGAGTTTGAGAGGGTGGCCTGTAGCATGCTACAATTTGTAGAGCAGTTTTGCCTATTGTTAGTTGCACCTGGATGGTTTCCGAAGCTTCATGCGTTGCCACCAACCTGGAGGTGTGAGTATCCTTTATGAATATGGATACACCCTCCTTTTGTGGAGTGGTCCGGGTTTTGGGGCGGAACGCATGATATGAGGTAAAACCTAATAGTGCCGGGTGCTCTCAGGAGCCTTGAACCAGGTTTCAGTTACAGCACAGACATCGATGTTCTCCATACTGAGAAGGGCCTCGAGTGCGTGCATTTTGAGATTTAGACTTCTGGCATTGAGCAGCATTACCCTCAATTTCTTCCCATTTTTGTTTTCTAGGGTGGTAGGTTTAGAATTTGAGCCTTGCCTAAAAAAGGCACTATGGGGTGGCAAGAGCCTTAGCCAATATCCGGAATCCCAGGGGTGACAGGTGCAAGCCGTCCCTTGCGAAGCAGCGTGGCTTGTCAAGCATGTCATCCCAGGCAGACAGACACTGGATCCCCTTTGAATGACACCAGACATTAAGCCAATTGTTAAAGCTGATCATCTTGTCTCTATATTGTGGCATCATTCTTGGTGAAGGAAGGATACTGCTCAGGGTTAGGGTCATACCTGCCTGGGCTGCATAATCAGAGAGCTCCTCTATGTCTCTTTTCATGCAGTCCAGGGAGGTACGTCTCATGTGTCCAGAGTCATAAGAAAGTCTTTTTATATTGCACAGCTTATAAACAAATTGAGTTTGACTAGATCTAGAGATGTTATTGTCCCCCTTTACAAAGCCCTTATTAGGTCAATCAATTTGTATAATGCCCACGTTGGCATCTATCTGTCCAGACCCATGCAACAATTGGAATACCCACAGAGATACCTTACTAAAAGGATACAAGTCTTAAACAATAGGTCTTGAATGGAGCACATCAACGATTTATCACTATACTCAGTATCCTACAGAGTGTGTAGAATGACCTGTGTCTGGCATACAAGGCATCCTCCAACCTAATACAGATGGACCTACTGAACATCAGCAAGTCAAATGGCATCAGAAATACTCAGTCCAGGTATCTAAATGGAATGTTGTGGAGAGATGGATATATATCACAGAGGCTACCACTGTTCAGAACAGACTATCCATTCAAGTAAAATAAAGCTCATCCCTGTCCATATTCGAATGCAACTTGAATCTAAGGATGGGTAATAGAAAATGTTCTCCAGGATTGCCCCTCATGCCACTAATGGATAGAGGCAGTTCTTAAATGCTGCATCCCTTACATAGGTCCCTTCAAATTATCTATGGTATGATCACATTTATTCTCACTAGGGCTAATATACAATTATCAGCCATGGGATAGGTAAGACCAATCAGGAAATGTTAATTCAAGCACCAAAAGGGAAATTGGCTAAGCTTAAAATGTCCTCCAAGTGAACCTATGTTGTGGTAGTAAATAGCTTAAAAAAAATTGACCTTTTTAGATCACTAAGTGCCCCTCTCACCCTCTGCCCCCCAGGCTTCAATAGCTTCCAGCACCTCTGGTATTCAGATTGTTGCCAAGGAATACGACCAGTCAGTCTGTAGTTGATGAATATGATCTGCTGTGATTCTGCTGGCTGTGACTTTGTGAGGTTTGCTATTACCTCAGAAGAGTGTTATATTGAAGTATGAGACTCCTGAGTTACCAGAGTTGCTTGAATTGTGGTGGAACCTAGGTCCCCACCATCTAAGTAAGCAAAAAGAGAAAAGCCTGAACCAGTTTTGGTGCTAAAAGAACCTGAAGTAAACCTGATCATTTCATAGGATCATAGGATCATAGGAGATTACTAGGCTATTGACCCAGAGGTCATTTTAACTTATTACATCTAAGTGACACCTCCAGGTGAATCTGCAGTTAACTCCTACTGATGCCTCTAAGTGTCAAATATTGTTTCTTCATATTTGCATTAATAATTCCAAAACCATGCTATGTACAAGGTTTTAAAAGATTTCATCTTAAAGCTTATACAATGGCAAACTCAACTGCATTAATATTTGACATCTGTCTAGTGCAGGGTAAGAGATACTAACGGTTGTTTTTATGATATTAATTTATATAGATATAATTTTCACATTTTTCTAAATATCTCAACAGCCACAAAACACAGACAATACTCCTTAGCCTCTTATGAAAGCTCTCAGCTAGATGAATAAAATGCTGCTGACAGTATGTGTGTAACTTGAGAGGTTGCTGAGATATTGTAAGTTGTTTACAAAATACTACAAACATAATCATTACTGGTTTTCTGTGAGTTATAAAATTCATTTTGAGACCTAGAACCTAAAGAATACTACCACTATTAAAATAGTTTGTTTTGAAGGGTTTGCCATTTATACTTCTTTCATAATCCCTATGGATCCAGAGATATGAACATTTGTTTGAAATGTGAGGGCATAATTTGATTCTGTCAAAAGGCTTAAGCTCCGCCCATTGGAAGTTACAATGCAAACTTCCTGAACTCCATTAGAGTGAATGAGTTAAGCCTAACGGTTTCACCCCAATGTAATACTATAAAAAATACCCAAGATTGCATTTAGTGATGATTGCCCATATCCAGGAGGGTTGTGGACTCTCCCCCCCAGTAAAAATTTATAGTGCCCCATCCACTTGTCCAGTTCCTCTTGAATAGTGTCATAGAGGTGCTCTGTTTCACATGAATTGGTAGCCTGTTCCAAAGATGTGGCAGTCGCTGGGAGATAAATCTGTCCCTCCATCATGTCCTATTAAGTCACAGGCCATATTTAGGTCCCTGGAATGGTTAGCCCTAGTTCCATTTGATTTATGGATCTGCAGCAAGTTCATTAGGTTTGGGTCTTGGGTTGCTCTGTAGGCCAGGCATATCACTGGACAGAGCTGCCCCAGAATGGTAAAGTTATGCATGGCTTCAGGGTTGCTTACTGATCATGGGTAGCCTGTAGTTGCCTTATCTATGTTGAAGACCCTTCCATTTGCAAATGTGACACATCTGGAAATTTCTCTGGTATCAGTATACTTTCTAGTCTGTTGTGTGTTTTGCCTGTGCAACATCTGAGCTGGCTCCTCCATATTGTTAAAAAAGGAGAGTTGAGGCTGCTGAAATTTTGCACTTTCAGCCAGGAGAGTTTTGTTCTCTTTTCTTGCTCTCTGAATATCCTTGACCTAAACAGACAAGACATTTGGAGAGGAAAATTAATGAAATTTACTTTTGTGCCCATGACAAGTCCTTTATATGAAGCAATGCATGCTGTTGAATCACAGTGCTGGATCTTTTTCCTGGCCAAATCCTCAGCTGAGTTGGCCTTAATCCAGAAAGTTGCTGACCGGGACAGAAGTTTATCCCTAGCAGGTTTTACTGGCAACTATGTTACCATTTGATGCATTTCATCCGAGATGTTCCTCTGGAAATCCACCATGTGAGTCTAATAACTAAGGGCCCTTAAAGAAAAAGTGGTGGATGTGTATAGTCATTTCCAAAAATTGTCTTTTTTTGGTGTCTGATTTGGAAGGATCTTACCTGAAACTCCACTCAATGGGAGACTATGGGATATGGTCAGTCATCATGAGTAGTGGAACTACTATATCAGGGCTTTCCCCAAACTCCAACAGTATCCACACTGAGAACATTTATTTAAAGAGCTGATGAAAAAACCTTCTATAGCATTGCCTACTGGAAGTATACAGGGTCCATGGGCCATATCCCCAGTCCATCATTTCTTCCATTTCTCCAAATTTAATGTCATCAGCTGAGGAATCAGTGCCCTTTTCATCACCAAGTTCACCTGTCAAAAATTTAGTATGTCTTCTCAGGTGCATACCTTTTCATCTAAGTAGTCCTTTCATCTAAAAGTGAAAAAGCTGATGAAACGGATCAAAAATCAGCCTGTCAAACCTTACCAATTTACTCACAGGGCCTTGAGGCGGTCTGCATAGGACATATTACTTACGCCCTGTATTCTTTTACTCAGGAACCTCTGTGGATGTTCCAATTATTGGAAATGACTGGTTAGGTACATACCAAAGGAGGCATTGTACTCAATGTTAGGTCTGATGAATGCCAAATACAGTGGAACAATGAATTCATTGGACTTAGATGGCATACCTTTGTTTATAAGTTGTAGAACATAGAATGATTTCCTCACCGCTGTAGACATGTGATGCTCAAAGGGAGATTATTATCTATATGTGTGTCCCTAAGTCCTTGACTACTGGGTCAACTCTAAGGGAGTGTTGTCAATATGATAGTTACCAGGGATGGATGACTTCCCAAAGGGTGCTATTATGCATTTTTTGGCATTTAGTTTTAGTCTATGGTTCTGACACCAGTTGTTTGTCTGTGTCAGCCCCTCCTGGAGAACATTTGTTTCAGTGTGAGATTCAATGGCAGCTCCTAATTTGCAATCATCTGCAAATTTAGTCAGCCAGAGACCACTGGCACTGGCCTTGACTTCTGAGAAGTAAATACCAAAAAGGAGCAGTCCAAGTACTGATTCCAGAGGGACTCCACTTGTGACTGGCTTCTTTGTAGAGATGCACTCCCCAATTCTAACTTCTTGGGTCCTGTCTGTGAGCCAGTTGGCTGTCCACCGAGTGACATACAGGTCTGTTTCTAACCTCTTGAGTTTGTCAACAATGCCTGAGTGATCCCACTACATAAGGGAGGTAACTCGACCGAACTCTCAAACTTTCGTCCCATAGCCCTACTCTCTCCATTAGCTAAAATCATGGAAATATGTATCCACCGGCAACTACTTGATCATCTTCTCCAAAATAACCTATTAGCTGACTGTCAGCATGGCTTTAGTC
The DNA here is from genome assembly GCF_019279795.1 of Protopterus annectens. Lineage (NCBI taxonomy): Eukaryota > Metazoa > Chordata > Ceratodontiformes > Protopteridae > Protopterus > Protopterus annectens. The sequence continues at coordinate 215,544,516 of NC_056751.1, forward strand.
CATTCCATAGTACTACCACTGCACTCAACCTTTTCTGACTGCATTAATAAAAATTGGAATAACAACCTGCTTTCCTCTGCGCTCTTTATTGACCTCTCTAAAGCCTTCGATATGGTTAACCATCAGTTACTTATAAATATACTTAAATCACGTTCGTTAGACACACAGGCAGTGCAATGGTTCAAGTCCTATCTATAAAATAGACAACAAGCTGTCGCCTGGGACAATAACCTATCCACTCACCTCCCCATTACCCTTGGTGTCTCTCAAGGCTCTATTTTGGGACCTCTCCTTTTCTCTATCTTCATTAACGATCTAAATGCTAACCTTCCTCAAGCCACCTGCATACAATATGCAGATTATTCCACATTAATCTGTAGCACTGCCTCCTCTGCTGAACTCCAGTCCATCACACAAAAAGTATTTAACTTAGTAGAAAACTGGTTCCTTCAATGCTGTCTCCTCCTAAACCCTAAAAAAACTAAATTACTACTGTTCACTCCAACACAGAAGTTCTCCCCTATCGCTATCACAGTTACATCTAATAATGGCATTCTCATAGCACCTGATCTGACCAATAAACTTTTAGGTGTAACAATTGACCACAACCTGAACTTCAGTTCACACATTAACTTAACCATTAAATCAGTTAATAGAAAACTAGGTTCTCTTTACAGGATTAAACCTTTCCTTACTCCTATAGCTAGAACTACCATTGCCCACACTCACCTTATCTCTACCCTCCTATATGCCGCCCCCATTTATACTAATCTATCCAAAAGTAACCTCAATAAACTGGCACCCTCCTATTGTAACATTGCCAAATTTGCCACTGGCTCGCCATTTAGAACCCGCGATTGTCAAAATCTTAAACAGCTATGTTGGCTGGAATTGCAAAATCAGCTTCTACTTCAGCAACTTACTATCACCCAAAAGATCTTGCACCATCTCAGCAATACCCCAATACTCTGCAGCCTTATCACCCCATACAAAAATCTCACAACCTTACGCTCAGCTAATAAATTATTAGTAGCCACCCATAAAGCCAACAATAAATCAGGTGTCTATCTTTCCTCTAACTCTGTGGGAAAAATTTGGAACAGGCGTCCCAGTGAACTATCATCTCTTTCTTCAACAATACTTTTCAAGAAGCTAAAAACATTCCTTAAAACTCAATGGCTGCATCCATGTACTCACCCTGACTAATAACCTCCTTCTTTCCATGTCCTTATCTCTATCTGTTTCAGACCTCTGGGCATACCTCTCTGCTGACCTCAGTTAGTTGGGCCACTAACTTACTGAATGCTATTTTTAGCCTAGTCTTCCTGGGAAACAATCCCTGAGTACAAACCCACAAAATAATTCCTCTACCATGTATATATTCGCTACTGTCTCACTTGGACTGTAGAATTTGAAAGCTACCTACCACGTATATATTTGCTACTTTTTCACTTGGGCTGTAGACTGTGAAAGCTACTTAAAATCATGTGTTCTTAGTTAACTCACAGAACATGATATTACTTGCTAGCCTTCTCTGTGATGAGTATTAAGCTTTTTACTGTGTGAAATGTTCTTTTTTTTATCTGTTTAATTACTTTTTATTCTCTTTTAATAATGCCAACACATCTTGTATTCAGATACTCATGTAAATTGTTTTTGTTAGTATATTCATTATTATTATTATTATTATTATTATTATTATTATTATTATTATTATTATTATTATTATTATTATTATTATTATCATTATTATTATTATCATTGTTATTACTTTGCAGTCTACTTAGCTTAATGGAGATTATCTCCCGGGCCTCTACTAAAAATGGACATATATCCAGTTGGACTAGCCCTGTCAACAAATGTAAAATAAAATAAAATAAAATAAATAAATAAACGTCTTGGCCAGGTCAAGGTAGGCAGTGTGAACAATTTTGCCCTCATCCATTGCTTTGGTGACCCTCTGAAAGAAATCCACCAGGCTGAGTAGGAATGATCTGCCCTTAACGAAACCAAATTGGGTTGGGTCCAATATCTGGAGGTTTACTATATCTCTATTGATTATCTCCATGATAATTATTTCCATGGCTTTACGTATAAGACTAGTGAGACTTATGGGTCTATAGTTTCCAGGGTCTGTAGATGGCCCATCTTTGTGCAGTATTATGTGGCATTAATAATATTGGCGCAAACTGACATGGTGAGGTGACTGTCATAAACATCAACATAAAACCACATGACTCAGAATTAATACTGAAGTATCAGTTATCAAGACATGCTCTAGCATTGACTGAGATGCCTTAGGAGTGCTAGAACTGTAAAACCAATGGGTCTATATTAGATCACTGAACACTTAAAAAAGCGAATGGTGATTAATCGACCCTATGTAACAAAAGCTTACAATTTCGAACTGGCAGAACAGCAATTCTTTTCCCTACAAAAAAAACAAACACTTTAAACATTACATAAAGTGGGGGGCTGCGCCCCCCCTACTTAAATATACCAAATCTGAGACTGCACTACAGTGCCGAAAACAGCAAAGTAACGAAGCGGCCAAGCAGATTCTTTCCCAGGGAAAGAATTCGCTTAAAAGCCGCTTAGATATTTTGCCATTTCAGGCTTTTGAGTTCGACCAAGACGCATTTGAAAGAATGCGTCTTCGGTCTTCTAATAGGGAACCAAAACCAATGAGGATAATCTCTGCAGTGTGGGCTTGGGTAAACAAACATAGGTGGACTTCATATCCCCAACAGTGTAGGATGGGAAAAGGGCACTACATAGCAATTCCATAGCCTTGATAATGTATGTATCTATGTATTTATGTACACGTGTTGAATGGGGTAAAACACTGATCCCATTGGTCCATTTTCAGGTTCACCCCACTGAATTACAACTAACAGTACACAGCAAAGCAAATATATAAGCATTTAGACATGATAATTGTTCATGCTATTCTTAATAAACACATTTTCTGATATCCTGCTAAATCAGATTCAGAGTCAAGGAGAATGATAGTTGATCCCATTATTCAGTGGGCACAAAGGAAAGAAATTCATCCCAAATGGGTGACTAACTTACTGTATATGGCTCTGCTGATGCAACTACTCAGATCCAGAGACATAGGAGGGGCAGCTTGAAGGGGATGGCTGTTGTACAGGTGTCAATTTGTAGCAGCACAATTATTTTCTTTCAAAGGCAACAATGAGTTGTTAGGTTGGTACACAGTGATATGTTTCTCCTTTTAAAAGCTGTCATTAGGAAATTGTGATCCCTTATAGACAGGAGGGGTGCTAACTGGGTGTGCTGCAAAAGGCACCACACTCCCATTCTGCAGCTATGCTAATGATTCTTAGAAATGTATGCCAAGATTATTGTTTGGAAGATAGCAACCGGCAAGACTGTTTATAAATTGTCCCTGCTGGCACAACACTTAGCAAATATAGTACGAAACAGCTAAAAGGTGATGGTCACAGTGGCAAAAAGGCCACAGTAGAAGATGGCAGAAACTAATATGCTGTATGCACCTAATAATCTGTTCACCCCTGTTTCATCAGAATTCCCCAAACGAAATCTGGAAGAATGTCTGCATTGCACTGTATGTCCACTTCATAGGGTACTATTGGTGGAGGGGAACAAATCCAGCAGCAAGAGTATAGCTAAAAAGGTATAACTGTACATTAGTCACCCTATTCTCACTGGTCTTCTATTTCAAAAATATCTCTGTCTTAGGGTGGGATCCCAGCAACAAGTACAGCTAAACATTGTGACTGCTGTACTAAGGTATCATAATAGGAATATATCATTGGGATGAAACCGATAAATACTGTCATCCTTTCTGATTTACAAAATGTCATCAGTTTGTTATATAAGGGGAGTGGATACTACTGTAAGAGGAATGGGTGCTCTAATTCATTGGAAATATAGGTTCATAGGTTCATAGGTAGGTACTAGGTTATCTGCCCGAGGGCATTTATAAGCCTAGCCAGAGTGTGTCAGCTTTCACCACCCCATTGATTAATTAACTGAACTTCTGTCAAGAAGAGCCAATGAAGTGATCCCAGGGGTGTATTTTCTGTTACCCATCCACTCGTCAAGGTTTCTCTTGAAGAGTGTTAGTGAGGGGCTCTGCCTAATGTAGTTAGGAATTTTGTTCCAAAGCATGGGGAGTCTCTGTGACAGGAATCTATCCCTCCAGCATCTTCTATTTATTGTTGTGGCAAGGGTTAGCTCACTAGAGCGAGTGGCTCACAGTGGCTTGGATTTCTTTAGGTGGAGCATGTCCATAAATTCTGAGTTGGACATGGCTTTGTAAGTCAGGCAGAGATTACCTCTGAGTAAGCGATATGCCTCTGAGTACAGTCGGAGTTTTTCCAGTCGGGCTGCATAGGACATATGTTTGAGGCCAGTAATCTTCTTGGTGAGGTATGTTTGTGGTCTTTCCAGCTGTTGGAAGTGTCTTGTGAGGTACATCCCAAATGGGGCACTGTACTCTATGATGGGTCTGATGAGTGACGTGTAGAGGGGCACTATAACCTCTTTATTTCTAGATGCGGACCCTTTTAGTAATTAGATGGGCTACATAGAAGGACTTCCTAACTACTTTGGCAATATCATTGTCAAAGGAGAGATTACTATCTACCTGGGTCCTCAGATCTCCCATTACCTCTTCTTTATTGAGGAAATATAAATGTAGCACTGAATGCAGAACGCTAATAACCTCTGTGTCTTGGGACGCCAATTCCACTGAAATCACAGCAAAAACAAACCAAGTATCCACAAGAAGATAAAATCCACCAATTTATTGACATAACATAATAATGGTTAAGCGCTTTCACTCGCTAAAATGCGAGCTTCCTCAGAACACAAATAGTAAAACTGTTGCCATTTAAATAACCTATTTAGCACCAAAAGATGTGCTGCGATTAAAGGAACCGTATTAAAAATTCTTCATCAAATAATAAAATTTCGCTACTTTACTAAAATTCATAATTGTTTAATAAACAATAACATTCATATATTCCAAGTGTCAATATTGTGTAAAATAATATCATCAAGTATTAAAAAATCTTAAAATATCTCTGTTATACCGAATACCATATTCAATTCAAGCAATAGACAAAAGAGGTTTAATTGTAATAGCATCATTAATTCCTGGTAGTGTAGAGGCATCAGTAAACAATTACCACCATATCTCTTTGTATGACAGTGTTCCTTTACAATCACCACCTTTAGGGTCAGTAGGAGCACTGTCCAATATGGCAAATTTAAAATAATGACTGTCACCCCATTTTTAATAAGCCTATATAGAGCATTCTTGTCATCTTTAATTCTGATGCTATACATATGTGCATAAATACCTGCTTTAAACCTCCTTTCTGTCTTTCCAATATAGAATCCTGGACAAACCATACATTTAGCTAAATAAATGACCATCATTGAATTACAATTACCATGTTGAAACCTAATAATCGTCCTGTTGACATTTTCCAGCATAATATTGTCTTCCTGAAAAATAACATGACATTGTTTGCAACATCCACATTTTTTAGTGTGTGTGTGATTTGGAACATTATAAAAATAACCTCTCTCTAGGTAACTTTTAATATTACGTCCCATATTGTAAACAAATCTGGGACAATTCCCAAGGATATTAACACTATCCTGATCAACTGAAATTATGTTCCAGTTATTAATCATAATTTTCTTAACTTTATCCACATGTGGGCCAAATTCCAAAACACAAGCTCTACCATAGGTAGTGTCAGCTTCAAAAAGTTTATCCTGATTACTTTCAATAATACCTATGTGGTTATAATTGTAACCTAATAGGGGAGTGCATTTGTTACCCCATTCTTTTATCACTGTTTCACTCACCCTAGACATCATATTAGTGTCATATCCTCTATCTTTAAATAAAGAAGTGATGAACGCCACTTCTTCCAACATCTCAGAATACTGAGAGGTCATTCTTATGGCACGTATAAGCTGTCCTTTATAAATGTTAGAAAATTTGTTTCTAGGGTGGTTACTGGTAAATTCAAGATAACTGTTGGAGAAGGTGGTTTTCCTATACAGTCTAGAATTAAAACCACTATCTCCTTTAGATACATATGTGTCTAAATAAGGAATGCCCTCCAGATCATTAGATGAAGTAAATTTGAGAAAATTACTACTTTGATTAATATAAATCAAAAATTCTTGTAATAAAGTGGAAGTCCCATCCCATAGGATATATATATCATCCAAGTAATGGGAGTAGTATTTAATATGTGTCATATACTCACTGTGGAAAACATATGATGTTTCCCAGTCTAGCATGACCAAATTGGCGTAGATGGGAGCACAAGCTGCTCCCATAGCTACGCCTCGGGTTTGTCTAAAATATTCTCCCTCATAAAAGATGTAATTGTGTTCTAAAACTAATGACATAATTTCCATAATGAGACATATTTTATCCCATTCAATGTCAGCATAAAGTCTAAGACTGTTGGTAAAGGCATCCAGTTCTTCGTCTTTCGGAATACAGGAAAATAGGTCAACAACATCTATGATAACGAACAATAAGTTGTCTTTCCAAATTTGTACAGGGTAATTTTTTAAGAATTCCCATGAGTCCTTAAATAATGAGGAATTTTTTCATAGATATGTTTCAAATAATAATCAATTGCTGTGCCTATAGGAAAAACTTTAGATCTACTACCAGATATAATGGGTCTAAAGGGGGGGGTTTCTATACTCTTATGCACTTTTGGAATCCCAAATAGGGATGCTAAAATTGGATGTTCAACTTTAAGAAACCTGTAGGTGTCTTCTGTGATTCTTCTATCTATCAAAAATTCTTCCAAATGCATATCTATGTTCCTATAAGCTATATTAATTTCATTAAGGGAAACTATTTCAGTTTCCTGAAGTGTATAACAAACCATGCATTTTTGAAGCATATTCAATACTGTTGTATATTACAATACCCCCCCCTTTGTCTGGTTTCATTACCCTTATAGTCCTATCCTTCATCAATTCTTGTAGAACCCTGAATTCTTCTTTTGAAAGATTAAGATTGTTCTTAATACCGTTAACGTAGTTCTGTAATTGGTAGATCTGTTGAGTAACAGACCTATCATATATTGAAATAATAGAATTCATAGGAGGCATAAAGGTACTTTTCTTTTTCAACTCCTTGGGCATTTTCTTATAAGATGTTTGAGAGACTAGCGTGTCCTTAAACATAATAGCCAAATTTAATTTCCTAATGTACTTTTTAATTTCACTAAGACAATCAACTAGTCTAAATTTACTAGTGGGGATGTATTTCATCCCTTTAGACAACAAATGAAAGTGGGAAACCTCGAGTGGGTATTCCGTATACTTATAGATGTTAAAATTCTTATGAGTATAAACTACACTGTCTCTAAGTATGTTCTCTCCAATATCATGAAAGGTGGGGTGGGTAGGGGCTGTTATCTCATTTCCTCCCTCTCATGGGGAGCTTTCATATCCCTTGTATACTGATGGTGCCCTTGATGTTCCTGTAGATTTTGTTTCTTCCAATCCCCCTCCCCATTTCCAATCTCTTTGTTTCCCCGGAATAAAAATGTGAATTTCCATCCCTTTGATGTACAAAATTGGGGTTGGTGTTGTCCGATGTATTTAAGTGTACATATTTATCGTAATGGTTCCCCTTGTTCTTATTCCAAAAATATACATTCCCCCTTTTGTAATGTTCGGTGTCTCTGTAAAAGTTTTTACTTTTTCGATTGTATGCTTTTTTGATGTTGTGATCTGCCATGTTAAACTGTTTGACATACAACTTTTCCCATTGTGGGAACAATAAGTCACTTCTAATCAATTCATTAACCTCTTCTACTTCATTCATAAGTTTAATCAATTTTTCATCATTAAATTTGATCAATAATTGCATGAATTGTTTTCCTCATTGGTTGAAAAATGAATTAAATTCAGTTATAATATGTTCAGATAAATCCATACCCATCGGGTATTTAAAAAACCTAAATCCCATAGGGACTATCTTTGATTCTATACATTTGGAAAAATAGGCATTGTCCAACTTAATAGTGTTAATAGTATTTCATAATTTACCCAAAGAATAAATAATGTCTTTAAGTGTGCCCCTAGATACAGGCTTTTTACCAGCCTCGTTATCCATGGTCATATTCTCAAAAACACAATTATTGTCCAAAATATTTTTCAAAAGATTATTGCCATTAGTATACTGTTGATCAGTCCTATTGTTTGTGTCAAATAAAGTAACTGGGTTTTTACCAATAGGAGCTCGATTGTCAGTTTGGGCATAGGTCTTTTTGGGCAACATTCTTTTTGGCTTAGTACCCGTACGCTTGGCTTCGTCATCAGGATCAACAAACAAAAAGTCAAAGGTAAAGTCCGAAATCCCCAATCTACTACTATTCCGTTGCTCTGTAAGTGGAATAGTAACTGGCAAGTCGATCGTATTCACTTGCCTGAATTGAGTCCCTTGACCGTTAGGAATGCCAGGTGACTGTAAAGAACAGTTAGAAATATCATTACTATTATCCATGCTGGTGTTGAGAGCAGGATGTGTAACTGTACCATTACTAGCAGTTACAAACGTTGACGGGAACTTCCCACTACAAAGCAAATTGTTCCTACTGTCAGCAACTTTTAAACCAAAGTTAGTTAATAGTGAAGATAATTTCGCAGTGGCAAAAAGGCCACAGTAGAAAATGGCAAAAACTAATACGCTGTATGCACCTAATAATCTGTTGACCCCTGTTTCATCAGAATTCCCCAAAAGAAATCTGGAAGAATGTCTGCATTGCACTGTATGTCCACTTCATAGGGTACTATTGGTGGAGGGAACAACTCCAGCAGCAAGAGTATAGCTAAAAAGGTATAACTGTACATTAGTCACCCTGTTCTCACTGGTCTTCTATTTCAAAAATATCTCTGTCTTAGGGTGGGATCCCAGCAACAAGTACAGCTAAACATTGTGACTGCTGTACTAAGGTATCATAAAAGGAATATATCATTGGGATGAAACAGATAAATACTGTCATCATCCTTTCTGATTTACAAAATGTCATCAGTTTGTTATACAAGGGGAGTGGATACTACTGTAAGAGGAATGGGTGCTCTAATTCATTGGAAATATAGGTTCATAGGTTCATAGGTAGGTACTAGGCTATCTGCCCAAGGGCATTTATAAGCCTAGCCAGAGTGTGTCAGCTTTCACCGCCCCATTGATTAATTAACTGAACCTCTGTCAAGAAGAGCCAATGAGGTGATCCCAGGGGTGTATTTTCTGTTACCCATCCACTCGTCAAGGTTTCTCTTGAAGAGTGTTAGTGAGGGGCTCTGCCTAATGTAGTTAAGAATTTTGTTCCAAAGCATGGGGAGTCTCTGTGACAGGAATCTATCCCTCCAGCATCTTCTATTTATTGTTGTGGTGAGGGTTACCTCACTAGAGTGAGTGGCTCACAGTGACATGGATTTCTTTAGGTGGAGCATGTCCATCAATTCTGAGTTGGACATGACTTTGTAAGTCAGGCAGAGATCACCTCTGAGTAAGCGATATGCATCTGAGTATAGTCAGATTTTTTTCCAGTCTGGCTGCATAGGACATATGTTTGAGGCCAGTAATCCTCTTGATGAGGTATGTTTGTGGTCTTTCCAGCTGTTGGAAGTGTCTTGTGAGGTACATCCCAAATGGGGCACTGTACTCTATGATGGGTCTGATGAGTGACGTGTAGAGGGGCACTATAACCTTATTATTTCTAGATGCGAACCCTTTAGTAATTAGATGGGCTACATAGAAGGATTTCCTAACTACTTTGGCAATATGATTGTCAAAGGAGAGATTACTATCTACCTGGGTCCCCAGATCTCTTATTATCTCTTCTTTATTAAGGAGTCTGCCACCTGTGTGGTAATTCATGGGTGTTTTGTTTTTCTCAAATGGGATGACTATGCATTTTTTGGCATTTAGCTTGAGACCATGACTTTGACACCAGGTGTCCGTCTCAGTAAGGCCCTTTTGGAGAATGTCCATGTCAGCCAGAGAGTCAGTTATGGCTCCCAGTTTGCAGTCATCGGCGAACTTGGTTAACCATAGTCCTCCTGTGTTTGTCTGTACTTCTGAGAAGTATATGTCGAACAGTAGGAGTCCCAGGATCAAGCCTTGTGGGACACCACTTGTGACTGGTTTAGAGGTGGACCTGGAGCCCACTATTCTTACCATGTGAGTTCTGTCTGTAAGCCAGCTGGCAACCCATCTCATGACGTAGGGGTTTATGTTCAGGCATGAGTTTTTCTACAATTCCCGAGTGGGGAATGGTGTCAAAAGCCTTGGCGAGGTCAAGGTAGGCTGTGTGAACCACCTTCTCCTCATCTATGGCCTTGGTGACTGTCTCGAAGAAGTCAACCGGGTTTAGTAGGCATGATCTGCCCTTAACAAAGCTGAAATGGGTCAGGTCAAGTGTTTGGAGGTTCCCAATGTCTTTGTTAATGATTTCCATGATGATGCGCTCCATAGTCTTGCAGGCCAGGCTAGTCAGGCTTATGGGGTGATAGTTACAAGGGTCAGTTGTGGCCTTTCCTTTGTGGAGTGGAATAACCATTGCTGTGTGCCATTCTATGGGCACGTAGCCTGTGGAGAGGCTGAGGTTGAAAAGTGTGTTTAGGTGGGGGGTAAGTTTGTTCTGTAGTTCATGCAAGACACAGCCTGGGACACCATCTGGCCCCACTGACGCTGTGCTTTTGGCTTTTGAAAGGGCTGCTTTCACCTGTACATCTGTGATTTACGGGACACTACACTTTTCCGGTATTGTTGTGGGCCATTTTGAGGGTGAGAGGGGGGATTAAGTTTGTACGGAATCTATCTGCCAGGATGTTGGCAATATCAGTAGGTTCAGTATATTTTGTGCTATTTTGCACTAGCTCAGAGCATATCTGCAAGTTGCCACTTAGATTCTTGACATAGCTAAAGAAGGCTTTGTGGTTATCTTTCGAATCCTTGGCTATTTTTCTTTCGAAGTTAGCCTTGGATGATTTTATGAGGGACCTTAGTTTCTTACTGATACTGATCAGGGATGTCTTTCCTTCTTGGGATTTGCTTTTTTTCTAAACTAGTTTCCTCCTTCTATTGTATAGCCTGTTTATGGCAGGGGTCCACCAGACTGGTTTCCTTCTCTTAGGGGAGTGAGTCTTGGTTTTGCTAGGGATGGCACGATCCATGCTTCCTTGTAAGTGATCATAGAGTGCATTTGTAAAGGTTCCTGCATCTTGGAAACTGTTATCCTTTAGCGTGGGGGCAGTGAAACTTAGCACCTCTGTCTTAACTAAGGTGAAGTTTGCTATAGAAAAGTTTTTCACTGTGGTTTACTTGGTTGGGGGTGGTGGTGTGGTGTGGACATCCAGAGTGATTAGTTTATGGTCTGATCTAACCAGTGACGGGTTGACCTCTGGTGCGGAACTCCTGTCGCCCATGTTGGTGATGACCAGGTGCAATATGTTTTCAACTCTGGTAGGGGAGCTTACCAGCTGATCCAGGGCATTTGAGTTGATAAATTCCAGGAAGCGGTGGACCTGGGAGTTTGTACTTGAGTAGTTTTGCCAGTTAACGGTAGGGTAATTGAAATCACCCAATATCAGGTTGTTCGGTAGGACCTTCATGTTTTCCAGTGTCACCGGAAAGGCGGAGTGGTGGTCCTGGGTCATGGAGGGTGATCTGTAGCAGGCCACAATTTGCATTGCAGATTTGCCCGATGTTAGTTGCACATGGATGATCTTAGAGGTATCATGCTGCACCACTAACCTGGAGGTGTAGGTATCCTTGATGAATATGGATACACCCCTTCCGTTTGTGTTTCTGTGGCCAAAATGTGTGGTATGAGTTGTAGCCCGGTAGTGCTGGGGTGCTCTGTGGAGGCTTGAACCAGGTTTCAGTTACTGCACAGATGTCGATGTTCTCCATACTGAGGAGTGCTTCGAGCGTGTGCATTTTGAGATTTAAACTCCTGGCATTGAGTAGCATAATCCTCATTTTTTTATTTGTGCTGTTTACGGAGGTGGGTTTGACTTTTGAGCCTTGCCTAGAAGCAAAAGCCTTGGCCAGTATTCGAAAGCCTAGGGGTGACAGGTGCAAGCCGTCTCTTGCGAAGCAACAAGGCTTGTCGAGCATGTCGCCCAGGCTGACAGACACTGGATTCCCTTTGAATGACACCAGAAGCTTAGCCAATTGTTGAAATTGATCATTTTATCATTCTTGGTGAGGGCAGGATGCTACTCAGGGTCAGGGTCATAGCGGTCTGGGCTACATGATCAGAGAGCTCTTCCATGTCTCTTTTCATGTAGTCCAGGTAGGTACGTCTCAGGTCATTCACACCAACATGAACAATGACAGAGTCATATCTTTACTTGTTCTGGAGTGACCTGAGTGCTTATGTTATGTGGTGGATTCTGGCTCCTGGCAGGCAGCTAACAGTAACCTCCTCCTTGTCCAGCCTAATGAGTGGGACATCAGTGTGCCTGACTATAGAGTCACCTATTACTAGTGTTTTAGGTATGTTATTTCACCTTAAGGGCTGTGATTGTGCAGCACACTGATTTTGGGTTTTATGAGTTGTCTGGTTTATGACGGGAGGTGCAGGTTTTTTGGGTGTTTGCTTTGGAGGTCTCTGATGCTTTATCAGGTTTTTATTTAGAGCCTCTGAGTATGATTTCATGTATTTACGTGTATTTTTAGCCAGTGCTGGTTTAGTATGTCTATGTGAGGTTGGAGGTGTGGTGCAAGTGTTAACCTTTTCCTCATGACTGCCTGTTCCAGTCTTGGATGGAGAGAGCTTAGCCTCCAGTTTAGCTATATAATTGCATCTCTCGCATATGTTGATGTTTTGTGGTATGAGGAGAGGGTTGTCTGTGTACATGAGGTAGTTGTAACATTGCCTCAGGATACCCAGGTTCACCAGCTGAACTGGAGAGTATACCTGAAATTGCCCTTTGGTCATGCCTGAATAGTAGGGTGAGCTGCTTAGTCAGTTGGTGAGGGGTGAATAATGAGCCTTGCACTGCTGGACAATCAAGTGTCGGGGTATATTAGTGCGTGCTATTAGGTCTGAGCAAGTGCTGGACTGTAGAATGATTTTTAAGTGCTTAGGTTGAGAGTTAGACTATTTTCAAGGGAAAAACTGAAGAGTAGACTTGGTGGAGCCTGGAATAATTTAGCCCTAGCTAACCAGTGCTGCCCGGACATGCAAAACTGTGCAAACGCATTTTTTTACAGCAGGGAAATGAAAGAGATAGAAATTAGCCAAAATGGCCTATAAACTACTAACTTCTGGGCTGGAACCACTCCTCCAGGGACAGAGAGCTGCTCAAAGCTCCCTCTCTCACAGGTGAACAGAGAAACCTCCTTCTCTCCAAGTAAAGTATGGGAAACTCAGAAACTTGTAACACAGCCCTGAATTCAGCACTAGTATGAAAACTGGACTATACTAGCTTAGAAAGGTGGGAAACAAGGACAAATTTTTTGAAAAGATAAGGCAAAACCAGTAAAAAATACACTTAAAACAGCTTTAAATGACTACAAACAGTAAAGAATACACTTAAAACAGCTTTAGATGACTACAAGCAATCAGAAAAGGCTTTTAAATAAATTGCCCAATTAACCAGTAAAAAAATCTCAAAACTGAGGCCTGTTCCTGTATTCTTCAATCAGACAAGTTCTAACTGCACACTCCTGCTAGTGGGGTTCAGGGGAACCTTCTCCAAAAATGAAGGCCTGGATTAGTGCTCAAGTTATATAAACAAAGCTACATTCAGCAGGCCTGAATCTAGTTTATGTGACAGCAAACAAGGCATACCAATTTCAGTAAGAAACAGTTCAAATATGCAGGCTCTATAAGCCCGTAACCAGAAATTCCCAGCTCAGAATGGCAGAGTCCAGCTTCTCCTCCCACAAGAGTGCAGACCACAAACCTTCTTAATGTAAAATGGCTGGCCTGAAGTCCAAGCACTTAAACCAGAACTAATACACTTTTAGAATAACAGACACTGAGCCTTCAATCAGCAGTTCCCAACTTAGAAGGATGTAAGCTACCTGTCCTGCCACAGCAGTGCAGACCACAAACCTTCTTAATGTAAAACAACTAGTCTGAAGCCCAAGTGCTTAAACCAAAAGGCTTAGAATATCTACACTTTAATCAGGTTACTACCAAACAGTAATAAATACAACTGAATACTTTTAAGAAGGCCTGGATTAGTGCACAGGTTATACAAACAAAGCTAGATTCTGCAGGCCTGGATCTAGTCTATGCTATAGCAAACAAGGGGCACCAATTTCAGTAAGAAACAGTTCAAATATGCAGGCACTATAAGCCTTTAACCTGAAATTCCCAGCTCAGAAGGGAAGAGTCCAGCATCTCCTCCCACAGGAGTGCAGACCACGAACCTTGTTAATGTAAAATAACTGGCCTGAAGCCCAAGTGCTTAAACCAGAACTAATACACTTAGAATAACAGACACTGAGCCCTCAATCAGCAGTTCCCAACTTAGAAGAATGTAAGCTACCTGTCCTGCCACCACAGTGCAGGCCACAAACCTTCCTAATGTAAAATAACTGGTCTGAAGCCCAAGTGCTTAAACTAAAAGGCTTAGAATGATAGTTACACCAAGCAGTAATAAATACAATTGAGTACTTTTAAGATGACGCAAAAGCAAAATAAATAAATAATAAATAAAAATAAATATTCTTGCTTTTATCACACACTGTATACGACTTTTGATTTTTGCTTTGGATAACACTGCAGTTATATCTGTCGAGGCAGAAAACAACATTTCTGGTATTGTCAACAAACATTTAATCCTAATTAAGATAATTAAGTAATCTAACTGGAATTTGTGAGAAAGTTTGAAAGATGAAACCTTAAATCTAGCCTCTCAAATGCAGATTCTTTTACAAGGTCCTGTTTTTATATGAGAATTAAAGTTTCTTCCTATTTTCCTGATCATATATACATTTATTCTAGTTCAAGACTGACACAGCCTTGTGCACAGCTTTCTCTGTAGACTGTTGTGTCTCCCCCACCGCCACACCCTTCTCTCATTATACTTTGATTATTTTTATTATTGGCCTGGCGTATTGAGAAAGCTCCCTAGTAGGCTCATTTGCTGACAAGTTTATACAGAGGTGCTCAGTTTTTGTGTGCTGCTTTCATTTAATACATTAAATGGGTTTCTCTATCTCTCTCTTCCCCCGTGTATATATATATATATATATATATATATATATATATATATATATATATATATATATATATATATATCATGCTATTATGCATTACAACAGATTCTAATAGCACTAATATATCCATAACTGGTGACTTCTAAACTGTCTGTATGTGTGCATGCATGTGTGTGTGTGTAATAAGGAAGAAAGATGCAACAATGTATTTCTGTCCCCCTACTTAATGAACACCAGGGATAGCAGTGGCTATTCACAGGGTCACTATAGGAGAAGACTATAACTTATTAAGCATGGATGGATATCCATAATTATAACAGGCTCAAAAGAAAATGAAGTCACTTCACAAATGCAAATAAGTGCTTTACAAATAACTTTGTTATAGTTTTCTTAACTGTTAATGAACTGGGAGCTCATTGTGTATTTGTCACTGATATGGAACTTTTTTGCCTGGCTACGCTGATGAAAGTGAAACCTTTGAATTGCAAAGTGATACATTACTGCCTATATTTTAATTCCACATGATACAAAATTCTAGAAAACAGAATGTCACTGAATAATGTTGTTATAACATGTACAAGACTAATTTTTCTTTTTGGATAGTTGTAAAAAATGGCAGCACAGTTGCACAGCAGTTAAACTTGCTGCCTCACAGTGCTTGGTTCTCCAGTTCAGTTATTTGCTGAGGTGCCTTCTCTGCAGAATCTGCACGTCCACTTATGTCTGTGTAGGTTTTTGCCAGATGCTTTCCACCCATATCCCAAAGTCATGCCACAAATTTATTGGTAAGTATCAAAGTTGCCCATATGTGCGAGTGCCCGTATGTGTGTCCTGTGATTGCTTCATAGTCTTAACAACCTTACAATAACCGAGTGCTATGGTACACACTTCATTTCTCGTAATCTTGATGGATTAAACAAGTTGTTAGAGAACAAAGAAATGCTAGTGATAGGCTTTGCTTAGATACATAGACAGAATATGTGTGGACTCCTGAATTACTGTGTAAGCAAATATTCAAAATATGTAAAGTTTTGCAGTCAGAGTCCGACTTCATGGGTCATAGAAAAATTGCAAAACTAAGAGGTTTGCATGAGATGCTTACAAAACGATGTCTGGAATTTAGGCATAATAATAATAATATGGATCCTTTAAAGGTAGAAGTGATAGTTGCATTGTTTATTGGTATAGCATTTACTGATGAGCATCTAACTGAAACTCCTGCATTATAATCTTTCATTGGAATACATGATACTGCATTTATCTCTTCCTATCTGTCCAGTAATACTTTATTATCTCTCCCTATCTGTCCAGTAATACTTTACTATCTCTCCCTATCTGTCCGGTAATACTTCACCCTCTCTTCCTATCTGTCTGGTTATACTTTACTATCTCTCCCTATCTGTCCAGTAATACTTTACTGTCTCTCCCTATCTGTCCAGTAATACTTTATTATCTCTCCCTATCTGTCCAGTAATACTTTACCTTCTCTCCCTATTTGTTCAGTAATACTTTACTATCTCTCCCTATCTGTCCGGTAATACTTCACCCTCTCTCCCTATCTGTCTGGTTATACTTTACTATCTTTCCCTATCTGTCCAGTAATACCTTACTATCTATCCCTATCTGTCTGGTAATACTTTATTATCTCTCCCTATCTGTCCAGTAATACTTTACTGTCTCTCCCTATCTGTCTGGTAATACTTTACTATCTCTCCCTATCTGTCCAGTAATATATTAATATCTCTCCCTATCTGTCTGGTAATACTTCACTATCTCTCCCTATCTGTCTGCTAATACTTTACCATCTCTCCCTTTCTGTCCAGTAACAGCAGGATGTTATAAGCAGTCCCAAGCGGAATGCTTGACTTTTATTAATTGAACTAAAATGTTGTCAAGATAGGAACACAAGAACAATGCTAGCCTAACAATCAGGTGGACCATAACATGCCTAGCCACATATTCTTTAAGCAAACAAACCTAAAAGCATCTGATACCTTTTTTAAGCACTTAATATCAGTCATCCAGTAAACCCATACATGATACACCTAGTGTGAATTTGTGTCTTCTAATCCAGTCATCAAGACATCCCTTAAATTTCTATTATACAATATGATTACAACAGAAATGTGTACAGTCAGAAATCAAATGAAATATTAATTTGCTATTAGTGTAGATAGTGACTATATACAGCAGTGTGCAGTCAGGATTTTTGAAACTCCATAACAAACTCTTGAGTTTGTCCCCACTCAAGATAGTGCATGTTTTTAGACAACATACCTTTTCAGTATGTAAAAAAGTCTGATCTGACAGACTTAAGCAAAGATTTCAATTAGACATGCTGACATTCCGAAAAAAAAAAAACTATAACTGAATAGAATAAAAGTACTCTAGGAATGCAGAAATGGAGGGGGGCAATTTTTGAAAACAATGACATCATTTGGTTACAATATATATATATATATATATACACTATGAGCTCTTATATTACTTTAGATTTTGTGAAAAAATTGATAATCTCAATATCTAAAATGGATATCATACTCACTAATTAAGGAATTATCAATTCCCTAATAACAGAGCAAATATGGTCTACCTCCCAATCTGTAGAGACTTATTCTTGTAAAACCAACTTCAACCAGTTTACTTATGACACCTAGGCCAAGGATTCTTAGAAATAATAATAAAGCAATAACAAAAAGGTTGTAACAGAATAAACCAAAAAATGTAGTCCACAGCAGAAGGAAGGTAAATGAAAATCCAGTAGATGAAATTCAACGAACAAATTTATTGGATAAAAACCACACAGTAACAAATCCCTCAAGTGCTTTCGCTCAGTGCAATACTGAGCTTTATCAAGATGAACACCATGTAACAACTGCTCCTATTTAAATACTAAAAAAATCAGGTGATCAATTAAGTTAAAAAACTAATTGATAAAATATCACCTGCAAGTGCTTGGTATTAAAAGGGCTACATGTAAAACCAGTTAAATAGCCTTGTCATAATATTTCTCATATACATAAAGGCTCGAAACATAAACTTCTTGCTAAACATTGTTCAACAACAAGAAAACATTAAATGAATCATATTGCGATCAAGATAATAAATACTAATGAATACTAAATAAGTATAAAGAAAAAAAATAAATAAATAAGTAAAAAATAATGAATAAATATGAAAAATCAAAATAATAAAAAATGTATGAATCAATTCTTTGGGAGTGTATTAAGTGTGTGAATATACCAATTTTATGTTGTGTTATTATAATTTGGCTCTTCTTAATTTCAAAACACTGCTCAAGTTCATGTTGTCGTTAAGCCCTGGCCATTTTGCAGCGTCCAACCTTAGTTGCTATATAAGCTCTTTGTATTCCAGTTTACTCTCCCAATCACCCCCTCTACCATCCGGTGTAAGCTGCTCTAAAACAATAAACCTAAGCTCCATGTTGGGACAGGACAATGAATGCTTATAAAAAGCATTAGATTTCTTCTTCTTTGTGATGTCGTATAAATGTTCATAAATTCTTCTTTTTAATGTCCTTTCTGTCTTCCCTACATAGAAGCTTTGGCATTTTAAACAAAAACCTAAATAAACAACATATTTCGTGTTGCAATTAAAATACCCACTTGCCCGACATATAAATTTCCTTGATGGAATATGTAAAGTGTCACCATTGAAAATGTTTGGGCACTGTTTACACATTCCACACTTAAATGTTCCTTTCTTGTGTCTAATGTTAACAGTTTCTGTTGTATGCTTTCTTTCAAACAATTCTTTCAAATTAGTGTCCCTTCGCCTAACAAATTTGGGTTGCTTTGAAACCATCTCTGTTAATCCTTCATGTAATGAAAGTACGGGCCAAAACCTTAGTACTGCTTCCTCTATTAACCTAGAATTACTATAAGAAGTTATGTAGCATTTTTAACCGAGCGGGGATCGAGATGTTAGAGGTTATGATATCAGAGTATGAAGCGAAGGCTGATACTCTGCTTAAGGAGTTGAATGGTTTATACAACACTATGGTTAAGGATGTTAATTTCTCTTCAGTAAAATGAAATTATGACAACATTTTTGATGAGGTAGACCAATTTTGTAACAAAGTGTTGAACCGTAAAATACACAAACTTGAAAGAGACCTTAGGGAATACAATGAAGGTATAGCCTACCCATTTCCAATGAAGACCAGATGGGCTAATCACAACCCCTCGCAGCTGTTTAGTGTCCATAACAATAATGACACTGATACAAATGTTGAGGTACCCAGAAGGAGTGAGAGGTTGGCAGAAAAGGAAAGAAAAAACTCACACCAGGATTTTACATTTCCCCCAGACAAATCAGGGGGGAGGGGGACCAGATTTCCACCGAGGAGATGGAACAAATGATTGTGAATGTCCATTCACAGTTGGACCCAGATTTTCATGTGAATTCAGACAAGTTTCCCAACCTTTCCGAGAAATTCACTGTCATAACTGAGAATAACTTTTCTGTATATAATTTTACGGACATACACATTAGTGAAGTGCACTTTGTTTTGTTTACAAGAGGTATGCACTTTGTACCAGCATGACCATTTAATTTAGAAGCAGAGTTAATAGATCTCAAAATGTTCGTTAGACAGTTGAACTTGTTACTACATTTTAAAGGACAACCCCATTCTGACACAGCACTCTCAAGAAAGAGTCCCTTCAACCCTCCAGTACACCCTACCACCAAAGTGTTTGAGGAGTTAGTGGAAAGAGAGATGAGGGTCATTAATACCAGAAAACTCGTCATGGCTTCCAACAACCTTGGTTCAAACGAGGCTAATTTAATTAAATTTCTTACCAAGGAGGGCTGTAGGGTGATGAAGCCAGATAAAGGGGGTGGTTTGGTCTTGATGTATAACACGGATTATGACACACACATTCATTGCATGCTACAGGACTCTGAGCAATATGACATAGTATCTAGAAATGAGTTTCACATAGCATACTCAAAAATAAACTACATGTTGATGGATCATTTGCTGCAAGGTACTTTCAATGAAAAGTTATACAACTATTTATTTGTAGCCAAACCAAGAACCCAAGTGATTTTTGGTATTCTAAAAACCCACAAAGGGTTGGACCCATTGCAATTTAGACCAATAGTTTCTGGTAAAGGAGGTATCCTAGAACCTTTAGGCAAATTTATAGATCATGTGCTCAAGGGATTTGCTACATCTTTGAAATACATTTGTAAAGACTCCTGGGACTTCCTTAAAGGCATAGGATTTCAATTGTATCACCCTGACCTTTTGATGGCAACTATTGACATTGTACAATTATTTCCGAGCATACCCCATTCAACGGGTTTGAGTTGGTTTAATGAGGTGTTGGCAAACGAGGCTAATCTTGGTGCAAATGTTTCCAACTTACTGGTAGAACTTATGGAAATCGTGTTAAGTAACAATTTCCTTTGTTTCAATGGTGAAATTTATAAACAAAAGATGGGTGTGGCGATGGGTGCTCCATGTGCTTCTACCTACGAGAACATTGTACTGCACAAATGGGAGCAGACTTTTATATTTGTGACGGCATGGGCGAAGCATATCAAACATTATGTTAGGTACCTGGATGACATATGCCTTTTATGGTGCGGAACAACAGAAGAGTTTTTGAATTTCATTGGTTACATCAACTCTACCACCTCATTTTTGGTTTTCACACATTCTGTCAGTGACCAAAGTTTAAATTATTTGGACATTACCCTGTTCAAAGACACTATCAACAACAGGTTTGGTTCAAAGGTATTTAGGAAACCAACATATTCCAACTCATACCTGCACTTTGAGAGCAACCACCCTTTTTATCAAAAGAAAGGGATTGTTAAAGGGCATCTCATACGTGCATCCAGAATGACCAGTACTACAAAAAATTTTTTAAAAGAGGTGAACTTCTTGAAAGAGAGGTTTTATGAAAGAGGTTATCCTGTCACATTGGTCAACACTCTGGCCTTAGAAGTATGTACGCATAGGGAAGATAGATATCCACCTTTATTAGGGTCTACCACCACGTTAGTGGATGAGCTGAATACCAACCCCCAAAAGTTTAAGTAAAATGTATACACACACACTTTCTCCAGTAATTCTAGGTTAATAGAGGAAGCAGTACTAAGGTTTTGGCCCGTACTTTCATTACATGAAGGATTAACAGAGATGGTTTCAAAGCAACCCAAATTTGTTAGGCGAAGGGACACTAATTTGAAAGAATTGTTTGAAAGAAAGCATACAACAGAAACTGTTAACATTAGACACAAGAAAGGAACATTTAAGTGTGGAATGTGTAAACAGTGCCCAAACATTTTCAATGGTGACACTTTACATATTCCATCAAGGAAATTTATATGTCGGGCAAGTGGGTATTTTAATTGCAACACGAAATATGTTGTTTATTTAGGTTTTTGTTTAAAATGCCAAAGCTTCTATGTAGGGAAAACAGAAATGACATTAAAAAGAATTTATGAACATTTATATGACATCACAAAGAAGAAGGAATCTAATGCTTTTTATAAGCATTCATTGTCCTGTCCCAACATGGAGCTTAGGTTTATTGTTTTAGAGCAGCTTACACCAGATGGTAGAGGGGGTGATTGGGAGAGTAAACTGGAATACAAAGAGCTTATATGGCAACTAAGGTTGGACGCTGCAAAATTGCCAGGGCTTAATGACAACATGAACTTGAGCAGTGTTTTGAAATTAAGAAGAGCCAAATTATAATAACACAACATAAAAATGGTATATTCACACACTTAATACACTCCCAAAGAATTGATTCATACATTTTTTATTATTTTGATTTTTCATATTTATTCATTATTTTTTACTTATTTATTTATTTTTTTTCTTTATACTTATTTAGTATTCATTAGTATTTATTATCTTGATCGCAATATGATTCATTTAATGTTTTCTTGTTGTTGAACAATGTTTAGCAAGAAGTTTATGTTTTGAGCCTTTATGTATATGAGAAATATTATGACAAGGCTATTTAACTGGTTTTACATGTAGCCCTTTTAATACCAAGCACTTGCAGGTGATATTTTATCAATTAGTTTTTTAACTTAATTGATCACATGATTTTTTTAGTATTTAAATAGGAGCAGTTGTTACATGGTGTTCATCTTGATAAAGCTCAGTATTGCACTGAGCGCTTGAGGGATTTGTTACTGTGTGGTTTTTATCCAATAAATTTGTTCGTTGAATTTCATCTACTGGATTTTCATTTACCTTCCTTCTGCTGTGGACTACATTTTTTGGTTTCTTGGCTTCAGTTGGTCGTTTGTGTTCACTTGCAACAGAATAAAACATACACCATGCAAGTAAATATTTGGATCATTATTCTGAGAAAAAAATGTAGAGAGATCCTAAATAAATAATTAAATTCACTAAAATGTAAGCCACAGGAACAAGTTATGTGACTAAAAACAAATATTTTTATACAGATTTCTTCTGGGGAGTGGATGGGACGAGTGCATGTCCTGGGCACATGAAGTAGTTTGCTTTCCATAGATGAAACAACTAAAAAGTGCTGCAGATGGTGGCTGGGTGGGGCATCTTGCAGAAGGGATGGACAGATTAGGACAGATTAGTGGTGATGTCCATTGCTTGTCCTGTTATTGGAATGTGTTAATTAATGTCTTGCACAGGAGTGGGAATTAGTACAAAAATCCCCAAGGCAGCAGTATGATACTGACCTGGGACACCTCAATATACACGCTGGCCCAACTATAATGTGTTGAAAATCCATGGGAATGAAAGCGGGATAGGAAGACCCAGCAAAAGTGGGAGGCACTGGGAACATCTGATGGTCAGCGGCATGGAAAGAATAGTGCACAAATCTACACACACACACACACACACACACACACACACACACACACACACACACACACACACACACACACACACACCTGTTTAAAATGAAAAGACTGACTGTATGAGACATACTTCATTACAGCTCTCTCCTCTCAATGATATAAGTAACTGCTGCTTAAATGAAAAGACTGGGTTTGTATGCCTCCCTGTTCAGAATGTTTGCGCTGTGCTCTTTCTCCTCTCAGTAACCTAAGAACATGCTCACATGTGCTCAACCAAGCGGTAATGAAATGTGTAAAGCTCTTGCAGAAAGAATCAGCTCAGAGTGAGTCATTTAGCATTGTATGGCACTCAAGTCATTTAGCAATGCCCTTGGCTTCCAGAAAGATCTTACCTTATTTCCTGCACCATGCAAGAACCTTTCTTCAGTTAGCACAATCAGAAGCCATAGCAAATTTACAGGTTGCACGTTTGAGGAAAGTGGTACCAGAATCATGCCAATGCATGTTGTGGACATTTCATGACATGTTATAATGGTCAGCAGGACAGCACAACAGTGCTGTGAAGCTGATTAGCACACTTGTGTCCCATCTGGGTCACTGACCCACACTAGCATGCACAATGTGCTTCGCACTCATTTATGCATGCTCATAGTCAGGTGCAAGCTTCATTGATCACTTTTAGTCAGCTATGCATTGCTTGAAATGTGTGATTCAGAGACTGTTGTATCTTGTTGTATCTTTCGGCTTTTTCCCGGATAGGGGTCGCCACAGCGGAACTCCGGTCCACTAATGATTGGCAGTAGATTTTTACGTACCGAGTTGCCAGCTCTGATGCACAATCTTCAATGAAGGTACGTCCATTCGGGTCCCCTTGACTTGATCGACACGCCAAAACACCGATGCTCAGAAGACTGACCTGAGAAGACCGACGAGAGAGATGATCCACAAGGTGAAATCCTGACAGCCGAAACACCGACATGGGCAACGTACGAGCGCGAGTCGGTAAGTGTGCGATAGTGAGGGATTTAGCATTAGGGAGCGGACAGGTAAGTGTGAGATAGTGAAGGATTTAGGGTTAGGGTGCGGGAAAGGTGAGTGTGCGGTAGTGTCGGACTTAGGGTGCGGGTAAGGTAAGTGTGCGATAGTGACGGAGTTTAGGTTTAAGGGTGGGTTAAGTGAGTTTGCACCCTATGGTGCGGGTAGGGTAAGTGTGCGATAGTGACGGACTTTAGGTTTAGTGGCAGGTTAAGTGAGTTAGGGTTAGGGTGCGGGTTGGGTAAGTGTGCGATAGTGACGGACTGTAGGTTTAGTGGCGGGTTAAGTGAGTTAGGGTTAGGGTGCGGGTAGGGTAAGTGTGCGGTAGTGTCGAACCTTAGGGTTAGGGTTTGGGTTACGGTTAGTGCATGTATAGTTGTGTGTAATGTGTAGTTTACGTTTTGTGTGTCCGTGTTTTGGGTGTCGGTGTTATGGTGTTCGGTTTTGTGAGTTGTCGGTTTTGTGCGTTTTCGGTCTTTTGGTGTCAGTGTTTTGGGTGTCGGGTTTGTGGCATGTCAGTGTTGTGATAGGGATCCATCCATTCACACGTCTCCACACAGAAGACGCTTTAGCTGAGAATCGAACAGGACAACATCATACTGTGAGGCGACAACGCTACTGCAGCACCACCAGAGACTCTTGCCCTTAATTGCCTCATTAGCATAATTGCCATGCTGCAAATGCAAGGTAAAAACACTCATCACCATCAAGATACTCATTGTACTGTATGATTATAAACCATTGGGATATTGAATTGACTGCGGGATTTTAGCTAATCCTGCTGCTACCCCTAACATCATAGCATGGCCTCTGTCACTCTTCACCTGGAAATTAACATGTACAGCAACAATCACAGCTGCACTTCCCCCTCATTTTTTATATTTTTCTGAATTGCTCTCCCTCATTTACATTTGCTATTGCTCTCATTGTTCTTATGTTCCGCATTTCCATTTCAGAATACATAATACAGTCATGTGAAACAGAGCCCCTCCCTGACCCTCTTCAAATACAACCTAGATGAATGGATGAGTGACCGCAAATTCACTCCTTGTCCCTTCTGGACAGAGGAGGTCAGTATTAATTACCATATACCCTTATCTCTGCAAACTTCACTGATCTAACCACTGACAATTGGGGCAACTCAGGATAAATATGACTGCTTTTAAGTGCTTTAGGGCTGTTAGGCTAGTAATCATTTATGAACATATGAACCTATTTAAATAACATGCCAACTGCTTTATTACATGTTCTTGCGTAATTGCACTACCTATGTCTGTGAATTGACATTATCCTGCCCACCGCTGCTTATAAGACAATTTTGCCCTTCGTGCATTGTGCTATTTGTTTCTGAATACCAGGCATACATAATGTCCTGCAGCAAATGCACTTTATTTATTCAATCTATATAATTTTTCAAACAATGAAAAATATCATTCATATGCCTGTGCTATCTTTATGTTAATAACTGAATCATGTACCTTATTCTTATTTTATTCTTAGTTTGTGTGATAGTGTAAGAACATTTGTTACAACATGTTACTTTTCCATTAGAGGCTTTTTCCAGTTGTTTCAACAGTACAGCTACTTAGCTAACACATTTAAATGAATAAAAAAATTTTAAGACAAAAATCAGACAGAGGTGAGAGGTAAGATGAGCTGTCTTACGCTTGATATGCAATAATATTTTTTAATGTTTTAGTGTTTCTTTTGTCGCTGTTTCTTCACATAAAGGTGTCCAGGTTCAGTCTTGTACACATGTACATTTAATGTTCTGCCCTTTCTACATCAGCGCAGCTCATCAATGACTATATAGGCACTGATGAGGAAAATACATAAAGTTTTAGGAATGACTCATTACTTTCTTCATAACTTGTGTAACCCCTCCTTGAGGGACAAGGAAACTGTTAACATTGGGTGTTTTTGGGCTGGGCTAGTAGCTGTCCAAGGACTGATTGAGTAGCATTTACCTATGAACTTATGACCCTATACATACATGGCAAACATGCTGGAGCATTTTACTTTAAATTCTAGTATATCTCATTGCACAAAATAAACAATTAAATTATTAAAAAAGCAGGTATATTGTGTTCCACCCTTGACTACACACATTCTGGAAGACACGCACTTATCCTAGGAGCAGTCTGCCTGCCTCAGCATATTTCTATGTAATTAAAATCAGTTATTTTCTGCTTCACAGCTGATTTGTTGGAAAAGAAGAAGGAAGCAGTATGAGAAAGTAGACAATCTGGAATAAATACTGAATGTGCGCTTCATTTTGTGTTTATAAAAGAAAGGGATGTTGGCATCAGAAGATAAGACAGGCTTTGAACTGTATTCCTTATTTTATTACAGTGTTAGCCTGCGTAATGGGCTGATCTCAAATTGATCCATTTCTGTCACTGCCTAGAGTAGTATCAAGTAAGCGGCATGCAACATCGTATACAAAGCTTTAAAATGTAATTTATGTATTACGCATGCATGCAACATTGTATACAAAGCTTTAAAATGTAATTTATGTATTACACATGCATGCAACATCGTATACAAAGCTTTAAAATGTAATTTATGTATTACGCATGCATGCAACATCTTATACAAATCTTTAAAATGTAAATTATGTATTACGCATGCATGCAACATCGTATACAAATCTTTAAAATGTAATTTATGTATTACGCATGCATGCAACATCGTATACAAAGCTTTAAAATGTAATTTATGTATTACGCATGCATGCAACATCGTATACAAAGCTTTAAAATGTAATGTATGTATTACGCATGCATGCAACATCATATACAAAGCTTTAAAATGTAATTTATGTATTACGCATGCATGCAACATAGTATACAAAGCTTTAAAATGTAATTTATGTATTACACATGCATGCAACATCGTATACAAAGCTTTAAAACGTAATTTATGTATTACGCATGCATGCAACATCTTATACAAAGCTTTAAAATGTAATTTATGTATTACGCATGCATGCAACATTGTATACAAAGCTTTAAAATGTAATTTATGTATTACGCATGCATGCAACATCTTATACAAAGCTTTAAAATGTAATTTATGTATTACGCATGCATGCAACATCGTATACAAAGCTTTAAAATGTAATTTATGTATTACGCATGCATGCAACATAGTATACAAAGCTTTAAAATGTAATTTATGTATTACGCATGCATGCAACATCGTATACAAAGCTTTAAAACGTAATTTATGTATTGCGCATGCATGCAAGATCATATACAAAGCTTTAAAACGTAATTTATGTATTACGCATGCATGCAACATCGTATACAAAGCTTTAAAACGTAATTTATGTATTATGCATGCATGCAACATCGTATACAAAGCTTTAAAATGTAATTTATGTATTACGCATGCATGCAACATCGTATACAAAGCTTTAAAACATAATTTATGTATTACGCATGCATGCAACATCGTATATAAAGATTTAAAATGTAATTTATGAATTACACATGCATGCAACATAGTATACAAAGCTTTAAAATGTAATTTATGTAGTACACATGTCCAATTTATGCATATTAAGAAAGTCAAGCATGATTTCTATACTTCCAGTATACATTGACGAAGTACAGGTTGCATTCACAGAGGCCTATCCATTCAAACAGTAGCTGAAAAGTAAGACACTGTGCATCATTGGTAGATTTTATAATTAATTTAAGTGAGTAACACATGATGATAGTTTTGTTTTATACATCTGAATAGTCTTATATTATACAGCTATGTACATTATTTGCATGGTGGGAGTTTTTTGGCCACTTGCTTGAAACTTATAAGAATACAGTAGGTGCATCAGTAGATTGTTTTTATGTTACAAGTTATAGCATGTTGTATAATGAATGAGCAGGTGGCTGTTTCTTGTAGTTGTTCTAACAATTTTGACCTTATTTTTTTATTTGAGCAGCACTTTCTAATACAATTTAAAAATATATCCTATAGTTTGAAGCCTTGAAAGGAGAATACATCCCTAGTGAAGGCTACCTTGTACTCTTTGGGGTGCCATTGCATTATTTGCATCAAAATATTGTTGATATGAAAAACTTTTAGATGATAGTCTGGAGATAAGTGTAGATGCAGTGTTATTATAGGATGTTTTATGTACGAGGGTAAGTAAGGTGAGGCCTGCATGCTGATGTACTGGTAGACTGGCAGACAGCATGACTGACTGGGCTGCAGGAGAGTCCTGTTTGGTGGAGAGGAGACTGACGTGGCAGATCCTACTGAATATAGTTTGCATGTCAGTGAGTTCTTCCTTGAACCACAGGCAAGCAGGGGGAGCCTCAAATCTAGCTGTGCTGACAAAATGTTCTTCTCTACTGCTGCTTTCCTTTTTATGGATTCAGGGGTTCACATGTATATGCTAGGCAATTGAACCAATGGACCACTGGCAGCCTAGCCTCTGCAATTAGCACTACATGCTGTCCCTATCCAAAAAGGATAGGATAGTGAGATCATGGTGCATTGAGAGATCTCCTTCCATGCACTGAAGCTCATTTTGAAGAGGATTAAGGAATTGCATTGTTTGATAGGTAGGAGAGTCTCTGTAGGATACACTGATCCCACTCAGAGGTTCTATTTTCATCTTGATGTGGATTCAGTCCATTCCACTAGAATGGGTATTTCTGGTATTTGCAGTTGTACAAATGTGTAAGAGGACACACACAATAGAACCACACAGAAATCACCACTCAGAAGCCTTTGAGACTAGAGATATAGAGTTTGTAGTGGCTCTGTGTAGCTTAGGGAGCTCATACCAAGATCTTCTTTGTGAGGAAACATTAACGTTTTTTGATTAGAATGATATGTCTAATCAGGTACATGAAATTGAGGAGCATTGTATTTGAGTAAGGGCCTGATGAAGGAGAATAGCTTCTTTTAAAATGGAAGATATGCCATTAGAAATTAGGTGGGATAAGTAAAAATATTTTTGAATTCTCTCTGATACATGGTGGTGAAAGTTCATAGGTGAGTACTAGGCAAGCTGCCATTGCGGCCATTTTAAGCCTAGTCTCTTTCTATTTTTGTGCTCACAATAGCCTATCCCATGTTGTTACAGACTGACCTTAACCATCCCATGATTTATAATAAATATTAACCCTAATCACAACAACTGGGAGCATACCATAAATAATCTAAGGAGAGTCACAAATGGATTAAAGTATTTAGGGTTGCAGCTGTCCATTAGTAGTATGGGGGAAGTCCTAAATAAATGTTCTGTTTCCCATCCATAGATCTAAGTTGCACTTGAAAATGGACAGGGACAAACTATATTTTATGTGGATAGGGAGTCTGCTCCAGAGCAGTGATATCCTCTGCAAAATATACCTGTCCCTCCAAACCAGTCTGTTGATGTTGCAGAAGAGGTATAGATCCTTAGACTGAGTATTTCTCATGACACTTGACTTGTTTATATACAGTAAATCCACCAATATTTGGTCAGAGAATGCCTTGTATGTCAGACACAGGTCACCTCTTAGCAGTCTGTAGGATACCAAGTATAGTCAAAGAGCTTTGAGTCGATCCATGTAGGACATGTTCTTTAGGTCTTGTATCCTTTTAGTAAGGTACTTCTGTGGGCATTCTTGTTGTTGTACGGATCTGGACAGATATATGCCAAAAGGGGCATTATATTCAATGACTGGTTAGGTAAAGAGGGACACTGACATTCCTAGATCCAGACACAATCCCTTTATTTATAAGTTGTGCAATATAGAAGGACTTTCTTACAGTAATAGACATATGTTGGTCAAAAGTTAGGTGACTGTCCACATACGTTCCCAAATCACTAATAATTGGGTCTACTCCTAGGGGCTTATTGTCAATGTGACAGTTCCCTGGGGCAGATGATTTTGGCACCAGTTATTTATTTGAGACAAACCTTCTTGCAGGATAGTGAAGTCATTTGGGGATTCAATGACTGCTCCTAGCTTGCAGTCATCTGCAAATGTATTCATTATCTATGAATATGCCAGGGTCTATAATGGAAGTATTTGGTTTCAGGAAAGCATGTCTTTTATATGATAGCTACAAAACTGCCCCTATACCCAAAGAGTACAGTATTGTATTTTTTGCATTTAGCTTTAGACCATGCTCTTGGCAACATCAGCCAGTGAGGGACAGATCCTTTTGGAGAATATGTTTAACTTCAGGTGTGAAATAGTTTCAAAGTCATTGGCCAGATTAGGGTTGGCAGTGTGCACAGACATACCTTCATCCATTGCCTCTGTAACTTTCTCAAAGAAAACCATCAAATTAAGCAGGCAGGATCTATCCCTCACAAAGCCAAATTTTGTTTGGATACAGGGTTTGTAACCTGCTAATATTCTTACTTCTAAGTTTCAAAATAATACACTCCATTGTTTTACAAATTATACTAGTAAGCCTGACCAGAGTGCAGTTTCCCAAGTCAGTGGCAGGGTGCTCTTGTTTTGTAATGGGATACCACAGTAGCAGTTTACTAGGTATCTGGTACATACCCCATAGAGACACTAACTCAGAATGCTAGGTCTCTGGCGCATACCCCATAGAAACACTAATGTAGAATGGTCGGTCTCTGGTGCATAACCCGTAGAGACACTAACATAGAATGCTAAGTCTCTGGTGCATACTGCATAGAGAAACTAAAGTAGAATGCTAGGTCTCTATTGCAAACCCCATAGAGACAGGAAAGTAGAATGCTAGGTCTCTAGTGCATAACCCATAGAGACACTAATGTAGAATGCTAGGTCTCTGGTGCATAACCCATAGAGACACTAATGTAGAATGCTAGGTCTCTGGTGCATAACCCATAGAGACACTAATGTAGAATGCTATGTCTCTGGTGCATACCCCATACAGACACTAAAGTAGAATGCTAGGTCTCTGGTGCATACCCCATAGAGACACTAATGTAGAATGCTAGGTCTCTAGTGCATACCCCATAGAGACACTAATGTAGAATGCTATGTCTCTGGTGCATACCCCTTAGAGACACTAATGTAGAATGGTCGGTCTCTGGTGCATACCCCATAGAGACACTAATGTAGAATGCTATGTCTCTGGTGCATACCCCTTAGAGACACTAATGTAGAATGGTCGGTCTCTGGTGCATACCCCATAGAGACACTAATGTAGAATGCTATGTCTCTGGTGCATACCCCTTAGAGACACTAATGTAAAATAGATTTGTGAGGGTTGGGCAAGGGAGTGTTTGATACGTACAATAAAACAGCCTAGAATGATGTCCAGGCTCATAATCCTAGTATTCGTCATTCTGGTGAGGACTTCTAATACCTGTTTTGGTGTAATCAAAGGAGACAAAACTGACTAAATGGTAAGATCAAGGGAAAACTGTAAGTGAAAGAGGAATGAAACTTGACCTAAACTTGTCGGCTTGCATATTTGCAATTTCCCCAAGGTATTACTAGAAGGTGTCATTGGATATAAGCATGCTGCAATGTAAAGTAGTGTTCCTGAGATTGCTGATGTAGTTAAATAAAACTTGTGGTTGTCATTGGAAGCTGAAACTATGAATAGTTTATTTTTGCCTTTTACGTTTTGATTATTCTTAGCTTTTTCATTACCCATTTCAAGTCACTTTTACTGTAGAAGGGATATAGGTGTATTTTAGACTCAGCAGTGTTTCTCTGTTGTTGTGTAGTTTGTTTATTTATTTAGCTAGTTATACAATTTGTTAACTAGGGTAGTGCACTGATCCGATAGGATCAGTTTCAATCTCATTTCAGAATGTAAACACACAGCAAGAGGAAAAAATAAAAATAATTTATACAATAAAAGGGCACACAAAAAACAAAGAAATAATGAATCTACAATAGAAAAACATATTTAAAAAGTAGTCAGTAGAAACTGATATGTACAATATTTACATCAGCCAGAGTAGCAACATGTTAGGAGTTAGAGAAGAGATGCGATAGTGAAAATAAGGAAATTATTATTAGGGGACCACTACAAGGGGTTGTTTTTAACTTGCCATTGTATCTGTGGCAGCTGGAGGCAGATGTAATCATACATTAGTGAAGATGAAAGTAGAAATCATTGGTATATGTGTCAGCTTTACCAGTGGTGTTCTCTTAGGGTTGAGAACGCTAAAAACTCATTACGCCTTCAGCTAGTTGTAGGAGATGAGCCTTGAAGAAGTCCCTGAAGAAAGTTTGATTTCAACATGTCTGGTGCTTGTTTCTGAAGGAGAATATTATTATCCTGGTGGTCTGATTTAATCAGTGATGCGATAACAGTTGGTGTGGGGCATATTCAGGTAATGTTAGTAAGAGGCTTTGCACTTCTAATAGAAGAGAATTCTATCTGCTCGACAAAGTGTGCACAGACAAAGTTTAAAAAGTATTATATATACTTATGTTAGAAGTGCATATTGTTCCAGCTTATTGTCAAGTAATTAAAGACATCTGTGAGACTTTTGCTAGATTCAGTAGTTAGGGTCTGCAGTGTGGTAAGATACGTGCCATTGGTTGTGCAGCTCATGGATGGGATTTTGTAGCTGGCAGTGATGTGGAAGGTGGACTATCTTATAGATAGCAGAATATGCAGGAGTTTGGAGTTATTGCCTTACACAATTAATTGCAAGATGATGGGTTTGTGACTAAATTTGAATACCTCCCCATGGAAGCATAGCTACCCTCAGTGGAGGCCCTAAATGAGTAGTGGTCATTGAATCCAGCACTGTACTGGAACCGTGATTTGGTAATATGGATATTTTCAACAGTTAAGCTTCTAGTATAGACAGATTTTTGTTCAGGCATCTCTCACTAACATTGGTCAGGTGTAATTTGTTAATTTGGTAGGAATAGGAAAGTGACTCTGCCTAAAAAGGCAGCTGCAGGCAGTGTCATATCTATGATGATGCAAGGGGGGCAGCTTCCCCAGGCTCAAAGTGTTAGCTGTAATGTGTAATACCAGAAATGAATGCGAGTATTGCATTTGCTGTCAGAAATGAAACACTTCATTGTTTCTATGTATCATAGTCGTTTTTACTGCATAGACCAATTAGGCCATTAAAATCACAGACTCTTGGATACCATGAATGCATTTACTGTTTCCCATATACATATCCAGTTTAACTTTAAAGGTATACATTTTTTTTATAATCCCAGAAGGTAGTTTGTTCTAATACCGGGTAAAGTTTGTTTTGAATACCTATCCCATTGACATGTTCTGCCCTTCTCTACTGAAAATACTGATCCTCTCTGATTTTACTGTCTGGCATTTCAATAGGCAAACAAATTTCATTCCTAAATTCTACATCTAAAACTGTTATCTTGACCAAGAATTGCTTTCCTTTCAATAACCAGTAGAATATGCTACATAAATGAATTGCTTAGTCTGTCTAAATAAGAAAGATCAACAATGCTTGCTATTCAACTTTTTTGTATGTATCTCCTCTGAATTGATTCTAACATACCACTATTAATAAAGTTCAAGGGACAAAATATTACATTATATTCTATTATATGTTTTATTATTGAACTATGCAATGTTCTCACTAAATCCAAATCTCAATATTCCATGTTTTTTAGTATTAACCCATACTGCTACATGGCTCTTCCCTTTATCTCAATAAAATGTTGTTTCATAGTCAGACTAGTCAACAGCAAGATCCTTAACATAAGAAACCATAGCATGATGCAGATGAACAATCTGTATGTTAGGTTCCCCAGGACACTGTGTATAACATCTTTATATTTATTCATATTAAACATTAAACCAAGTTAGGTGGCCCAGCCTTCAATGTTTTTCAAGTATCTATTCAAATCCTCAATTCTTTATGCACTATGTGTGCCATAAACTGTAGCAACTGCATGTTACAAATGCAGCAAGCAGTTTGCTACAGTTTAAAAGTATAAAAAAGTTTTGTTGTTTTTCTTCCTTGGATCAGCATTGAGAGGCTTACATCTGGACTTGGCTTACTCCTAGTAAAGAGTGCCAGATTGTGAATGAACATTTTTTTTTTTTGGATCCTCAACTTAAATTTTTTGAGAGCACTAGGGAACAGGACTGGGTACTAGAATAGCCATCTAATAGCTACAAAGCTACACATCTGACTCTGGGGATTCATAATGTTTTAGTCAATATCCTGAATCCTTGAACAGAAAGGCACAGGCCATCCTAGATGAAGCAGGTAGAAGTACCTGCCATCTTCTTCTACAATGACATGCATTGTACCCTCTAGAATAATAACTACTAAGCAAGTTGTTGGATTAAATTACATTATGTTTGTATTCTGCTTATATTCAAGGTGATGGTAGACAAATTTTCAAAACTAGCTCTTTACAGTAACAGACACATATGAGGAGAGCTTGGCCATATCCCTCTCCACATATTCCAAGCTGGAACATCAAAGATCATTCACTACAACATATGCAAAGACCAGATGCATGCATGTTTGGGGTGAAGGAATTATGACACTGGGAATGCTTACACCTTAGAGACAACTAGTTATTAGTCTATCTTTGCTCAGCCTGGTGAGTTGAGCATCAGCATGTCAGAGCAGTAGCTATCTGAAATGCTACACTGGGCAGTTCACCAAAATGGTGGCCCTTAAATCTAAAGTTGATGTCAATAATAAATAAGTAAACAAAATAAAATAAAATAAAATAAAGATCCTCCACTCTTCTAAACTGTAGCAACTTGACTTGCTTTTTGATGCAGTTGCAAAGGCAGCCAGCCACACACACACACACACACACACACACACACACACACACACACACACACACACACACACAGACACACACACACACACACACACACACACACACACACACACACACACACACACACACACACACACACACACACACACACACACACACACACACACACACACACACACACACACACACATCTGGGAGGGTGGCCTAATGGTTAAGCTGTTTGCCTTGCAAACACAAGGTGCAGGGTTTGAGTCTCACAAGGGATAATTGGCTAGGCTTAAAATGGCTCGCAAGGGCAGTTAGCTTAGTAATAATCTATGAACCTATGAATACACACACACATGCATTCATTTATTTAGAAAGTAGCAATATTGCTAATTGTGGCTGTGTAAAGGAATGCTGGTACTGCACTTACACCAAGTCAGCATTGCCACTACTGCCCACTAAAAGCTTGCTCCCAGGGCAGCTGCCAACCTTTGCTCACCCCTCACTATAGTCCTGAAGTTTGTCTAACTACAGAGCTGGCTATGAGAAGGACTTTGTCAATAGGTAAAGAAGTGGGAAATTTAGTCACAGACATAAAGGTGTGATTATTTTTGCTTCTGTATTGTTGGTGTAAATTTACATAGCAAATGAACAAGTGAGTGTTGGCCTATGTGTATGAAAGAGTATACACATTCAGTGATTTGCTTCTTGTGGGTAAGAGGTGCTGCAAGCTTAGTAAACTTATGTTTTGGTGGTATACTAAAGAACATGATTATTATTATTATTGTTATTATTAATACTATTATTATATATCTAGGTTCATAGATAAGTAATAGGCTAGCTGCCTTTGCAGGCTATTTTAAGCCTAGCTGAATTCCCTTCCAAGCTGAGAATCAAACACTGTACCTTGTGTCTATGAGGTAAATAACCTTAGCTATTATGCCAGTCCCTCATTATTACTATTATTGTTGGTTTTGTTCTTATTGTTTTTACATGAAGTATAAGCTGCTGATTATGTAACCACAGAGAGTTTGTTCAAACTTATTAGAAGCTTGCCTAAATTGGTCTGCAGTGAGATGCCTATAAAAAGAATATCATATTCTCTGCATACATAGTAAGGATGGAAAGTTTGAGGTCAGGGAAGAGGTGATTACGAGAAGACTGAAAAGAATAAGAATCAGTACTGAATTTTATGAAACACCTGTGGAAATACTTTGGGGTATGACTTAATATTGTTATACTGAATGGTAAAAGTCCTGTCAGAAAGGTAGTCTGCAAACAAATGAATTATAGAGAAATGGAAGCTAGCTAATTGTCTCTGTGGTACAAGATGTAAATGCACTGACTTTAGGAATAGAACACAGGTGATGCAGGGGTCATATCCAGATAACACTTATTTTACCTTGACCTGGCCAAGGCATTTGACACAATACCTCACTTAGTAATTGTTGACAAACTCAAGAGATTAAGTGCAAACACTTATGTCACCCAGTGGATAGCCAGCTGGCTGATAGAAGTTAGAAGGCAGGAAGTTAGAATTGGGGAGTTCACGTCTACAAACAGGCCATTCACAAGCAGAGTCCCTCAGGGATCAGGCCTGGGACCACTCTTTTTTGGTATTTACTTTTCTAAAGTCAAGACTGATGTCAATGGCATCTGCCTGACTAAATTTGCAGGTGATTGCAAATTAGGAGTGGACATAGAATTCCCCACTAACACAAATATTATCAAGGAAAGACTGACAAAGAAAATAACTGCTGTCAGAGCCATGGACTAAAACTAAATGCCAAGAAATGCATAATAGTATCCTTCAGGAAGTCATCCATCCCTGCTAATTATCATATTGACAACACACCCCTAAGAGATGACCCAGTAGTCAGGGACCTGGGGACATACATAGACAGTAATTTAGCCTTTGGCCATCACATGTCTACAGTAGTGAGGAAATCATTCTATACTGTGTCACTTATAAACAAAGGTATGGCATCTAGACTGAAGGAAGTAATTGTTCTTCTTTATTCAGCATTCATCAGACCTATCATGGAGTACAGTGCCCCCTTTGGTATGTACCTAACTAGGCATATCCAATAATTGGAATGTCCTCAGAGGTTCCTCACTAAAATAATACAGGGTATAAGTAACCTGTCCTATACAGACTGCCTCAAGGCCGTACCCCTGTAGTCTGTCTCCTACAGGCTTTTGAGTGGAGATCTTTGACCCCATTCTGATGGACCTCCTGCATATCCATAAAACAAATATTACCAAAATTACCCATTTTAAAGATTCAAACATTGTCTGTGATATAAATAATGCCTGCTGGAGAGACAGGTATGTATCCCAGAGACTACCCCTTCACTGGAGCAGACTCCCCATCCATTTGAAACAGAGTTCCTCCCTAACCCAATTCAAGTGTAACGTGGACAATTGGATGGGGAGCAGGAAATTCATCCCTGGTTTTTCAACTATGTGTCTAATGGACACAGGCAACCTGTAAATGGTTCAAGGGTAACAGAACTTGTCAGAGATTTGGGATGTATGGCTAGGCTTAAAAAGGTGCTTGTGGTCATTAGTTTAGTAAACTCCCATGAACCTAAGAACCAAGCATCCACTCAGCTATTAGTAGGACATTGTGGTTAATATGGTCTAAAGATGTGGCGTTGTCAATGAACATGCATGCCTTTTAAGTGACCATTCTTTTAGTGTTAACGAGTATTGTGTCTGCAATTCTTAACAGAGCAGTTAGGATATTCTTTCTTTTTTAGGAATATTAAGGTAAAAACAGGCAGTATTGCACAAGCTTTTAATGACGGGATTTATTAACAGGCTTTATTCCATAGTCTTCTGTTTGAATCTCACAATCTGCACTTGAGTACAGCAAGACTCTGGAGAGGGGAATTATCCAAACAGTGGCTCTATAATGGAAATGAGTGGAGTCATGTGCTGGTGAGTAGAAATATTGTATTTTATTTAGGTGTTCCTGATTGTAAGCAAATGTTCTTGATTTTCAAGATCATTCTTTCTGAATTCTAATCTGAAGGGTGATAGGTATACTTCAGCTCATAATATGAACAAAACAGATGAAGTTTGAAAGCTCCATACATCGCAGTAATGCATCAGTGAATCCTGTGTACTCATGTGATAGTAGTTAATGGACTGCAGGTAGACAGAAACCAATATGAGTGACAGAAACTGTATACAAGTCACTAAATTATACTTTTATTTTCAAGATGGAAAAAGTTTATGTCCTCAAACTATATACACAGGCACATTCAAACATTAATGCTTGTTTTTTTTTTCCCAACATAATGTATGTAAGACTATGGAATCAGAATCACGCAAAAAAAAAAAAAAAAAAAAAAAAAAAAACAAGTAATTGTGATAAAAAAAAACAGGAAATTTGCATGCTCCTTCCAAATCAATCTATTCTTTTTGAAGTCAGATCTGAGGAAATACTTGCACTCTTTGAGGGAAGAGGATCTAGCATGGCAGACTTGGCACAAAACATACCTCTCAACTGTTCAGAATTTTCCTGATTGTGTATAATTTTGCCTCATATTTTTGTGCTGTGCAGCATAACATTTTTTTTTAATTTTCTGGTAAATCACTAATGATTACTACCAATCAACAAAGCCAAACATTAAGAGTTTAATACTTCTTATTGTTAAGAAAAAGTGTGGTGATGCTGAAGGTGTTGTTCTATTAAATTTTAAGTGAATTGGAGTAATGTTCAAAATTTGTTCCAGATTTTGGGCATGTGTTCAGTGTGCATCCCTTTCCTAAGTGTTTGAGCTGACAACAACAACAGTGAAGTGCTGTACAACTGAGAAGTATTTAAGTTGAGAAAAGTACTGGAGTATATGGGTCATGGAAGGAATAAGTCAATTTTCAAATTTTTGATTTATTGATTAATGATTGATTTATTTTTTTCTCAATTTGTTTTATTTTTCAAATACATTTGGATGAATTCCATAGTATTTACATATAACATCTTAAATAACTATGTACACTATTTACATTAGCCTGACACTATAACAGATCTTAATGTATACAGTTACTTTATAAATATGTCCAATCCATTATCAGAGTGTCTGATTAATTATTGTATGGTGTCAACGATAAGACTTTTCCCCAAGGGTTGTTGATAAATGGCTTTGGATAAATTCTTAGCTGTTTAATTTTAATTTCCAATAATGCTGTGGTCTTCAGTAGGCTGTAGAAGTCTTCCAAAGTTGGTATTGTGTTTGTATTCCATCTTTTTGTTATATACTTCCTTGAAATTATAGTCTATACTACATACATGTTTAAGCTATTCAAATGAGGACCTTTGTTCACATTTAATAATACAAGAGCTTTAGTTAAATAAAATGATTCATTAAATAAAGCTTGTAGAAAGTTATTAATACCATTCCAAAATGGCTTAATTTTAACACAACCAAAGAAAATGTGGTTCCAATCTGCATTGTGTACTTCCTCACATCTCCATCATATTCCTTTTATGGAAGAACTAATTTTACTGATTCTATCTGGGGTTAAGAATGCTCTGTGCAAGCATTTCCAATTAAAAACTTCCCAGTATTGTGAAAAGGATGTATATTTTATCAATAATAAGATACTTGTTTTAATATCCTCAGTTAACTGTATTGAGTGTCCTTTTGTTATATATTTACAATATGAGTTTTTTGGTGTTGTTTTATAGTTTATCAATGTTGTATCTTTCGGCTATTCCCGGTTAGGGGTCGCCACAGCGGAACTCCGGTCTGCTAATGATTGGCAGTAGATTTTTACGTACTGAGTTGCCAGCCCTGACGCACAACCTTCAATGAAGGTGCGCCCATTCATGCACGTCTCCATACAGAAGACGCTTTAGCTGAGAATTGAACAGGACAACGTCTTACTGTGAGGTGATAACGCTACTGCAGCACCACCACCGCAGTCCATTTTATAGTTTATCAATATTTTGTAAAATTATGAAATACTGTTTCCCATGTTAAAGTCATTAGATATGATTTCATATATGTATTATGTAAATTTAGGTATCTCTTTAAATAAAAAATTGTTAATTATTCTACTTAAATCTTGCAAATATGACAGAATACTCTGTAAATTTAACCAGTCCTGTTGTAGAATTTTGTATGTTGTTTTATTACTTGCATATCTAAAACTTTTTTTTTCTTTGATACATTGGAGCCAACAAACAAATTCTTTCTGTTCCCAAGAATTAATATTTTTTCTATATATTTTATGTGGAAAGTTCTTTGTGACTATAAATGGTGTTAAAAGATCAAACCAGATTTTTAAATCTATATTAATGTTAATAATTTTCCTAAATGAGTCAATGTAATAATTAATCATATGGGTTTTAGTGGGTTTAGTTATATTGTATTGCATACTAATACATAATATGTGCCATGGCAAATTGTTTTTATCTATTTGAGACTTTTTTTGTAAATCAAATTCATTTATTAATATTACAGTTAGTAATTATTTCCAATTTGCAGAGTAACTTGGACTTATCCAATCTGAGATTGTTTTAGATATTGATGTTTTTATATGTGTTTCTATATCAGGAAAGTTTAATCCTCCCTGTTTCCATGGTCTGATATTATGTATTATAGCTATTCTTTTTTTTTTTAGGAAACCATAAACATTTTATTAGAAATGGATTTATAGTTTCATAGTTTAGTACTAGGCTATCTGCCCTGGGGCATTTGTAAGCCTAGCCATAGTGATGTGGCTTTTGCCACCCCATGAAATGGTACAAAAATGTACAGAATAAATTTAGAATACTGTGCCTCTGTCTAGTAGTGACACAATGAAGGTCCCCTTATATAATAGAATTATTTTTCTGTGCCCCTGTCTAGCAGTGACACAGATGTGACCCCTTGGGTAAACTTACGATCTCCCATCCACTCATCAAGATTTCTCTTGAAGAGAGTCAGTGAGGGGCTCTGCCTAATACGAACTGGGATCTTGTTCCAAAGCATGGGAAGCCTCTGGGTTATGAATCTATCCCTCCAGCATGTCCTATTCATACTTGTGCCGAGGTTTAAGTCTTTAGCTCTCGTGGTCCTGATGGATTTGGATTTTTGAGGTGGAGCATGTCCATCAGATCCTGATTGGACATGGCCTTGTATGTCAGGCAGAGATCACCTCTGAGCAGGCGGTATGCTACTGAATAGAGCTGAAGTTTCTTTAGTCTGGCAGAATAAGACATATGTTGGAGACTCTTGATCCTCTTGGTGAGGTACTTTTGTGGTCTCTCCAGCTGTTGCAAATGCCGGGTGAGGTACATACCAAATGGGGCATTGTACTCAATCATGGGTCTGATGAGGGAGGAGTATAGGGGTACAATGACATCCTTGGATCTGGATGTGAATCCCTTCATGATGAGGTGTGCAAGGTAGAATGTTTTTCTAACCACTTTGGCAACGTGGGTGTGAAATGAAAGGTCGCTGTCGACTTGGGTCCCTAGGTCTCTGATTACTTTTTCCGTACTCAGTGGGTTGTTGTCTTTGTGATAATTTGTGGGGACTTTGTTTTTCCCAAAGGGGATGACTATACATTTTTTGGCATTTAGTTTAAGGCCGTGACTCCGGCACCAGTTGTCCATTTCTGTGAGGCCTTTTTGTAGGATGTATGTGTCCGCTGGTGTATCGACTATGGCGCCTAGTTTGCAGTCATCTGCGAACTTTGTCAGCCACAACCCTCCCATGTTTGCTTTAACATCTGAGAAATAAATGCTGAACAAGAGGGGTCCCAGGACAGATCCCTGTGGGACACCACTTGTGACTGGCTTTGAGTCTGACATTGCTCCAGCGATTTTAACTTTATGGGTTCTGTCCTTTAGCCAGTTTGCAACCCATCTAGTGACATAAGGGTTTACGTTTAAGCTGTTGAGCTTATCTATGATGCCTGAGTGGGGTATTGTGTCGAAGGCCTTAGCCAAGTCCAGGTAGGCTGTATGGACTGCTTTGCCATCATCAATGGCTCTAGTGACTATTTTGAAAAAGTCAACCAGGTTCAAAAGGCAGGATCTGCCCTTTACAAAGCCGAACTGGGTGGGGTCAAGTGTCTGTAGGTCCCCTATGTCTCTGTTTATGAGTTCCATAATGATTCTTTCCATAGCTTTGCAGACCAGGCTGGTTAAGCTTATGGGGCAGTAGTTTCCAGGGTCTGTAGAGGTACCCCCTTTGTGGAGTGGGACCACTATTGCTGTACGCCAGTGTTCAGGTACATATCCTGTAGTAAGGCTAAGGTTAAATAGCATTTTTATGTGCGGGTTTAGCTCCTCTTGGAGTTCACGTAGCACGCAACCCGGGATACTGTTAGGTCCCATTGATGCTGTGTTTTTAGCTTTGTTGAGGGCGGTTCTCACTTGGACATCTGAGATGACAGGGAGATTGCATTCAGCTGGGATAAGTATTTCTTCTTTTGGGGGTGAAGGAGGGGAGAAATTTGCACTGAACCTGTCAGCCAGAATGTTGGCAATATCTGTGGGTTCAGTGTATTTTTTGTTGTTGTGAACTAACTCTGAGCATATCTGAGGGTTTCTGCCCAGGTTTCTAACATAGCTGAAGAAGGCTTTGTGGTTATCTTTAGTGTCCTTAGCGACTTTTCTCTCAAAGTTGGCCTTGGATGTTTTTATGAGAGAACGTAGTTTTCTGCTAATGTTGATCAGAGATGTCTTCCCTTTATGGGATTTTGCTCTGACGTGCAGTAGCTTCCTTCTTTTGTTATACAATTTGTTAATGGCTGAGGTCCACCAGACAGGACGCTTGCCTTTGGTGGAGAGGGACTTGGATTTATTTGGGATTGCATGATCCATGCATTCTTGGAGATGTCCATAGAAAGCATTTGTGAAGGATTCGGCATTGTGGGATGTGGTATCCACTGGCTCAGTGGGCTTAAAGGATACCATCTCAGTCTTATCCAGGGTGATTAGTTTGTGGTCAGATCTCACTAGTGAGGGGTATACCTCCGGTGTGGAGCATTTTGTCCCCATGTTTGTGATGATCAGGTCTAGTATATTATCTCCCCTAGTGGGAGAGGTGACTAGTTGTTCCAGTGCATTTGAATTTATGAATTCCAGGAACCTTTGGGCTAGGGTATTAGGGCTAGAATAATGTACCCAATCTATGTTTGGGTAGTTGAAGTCTCCCAGTATGATGGTATTTTGTGATACATTCATATCCTCCAATGTCTTCAGGAAGGCTGTGTGGGGTTCCTGAGATTGGGAGGGTGGTCTGTAACATGTTACCAGTTGTATAGCAGTTTTGCCTTATTTCTTTAAGTATATTCCTTTCTGGTAACAGTAGTATTGCCAAGGCTATATATAGGATCTTGGG
Organism: Protopterus annectens; assembly: GCF_019279795.1. Lineage (NCBI taxonomy): Eukaryota > Metazoa > Chordata > Ceratodontiformes > Protopteridae > Protopterus > Protopterus annectens. The sequence goes on from NC_056751.1 coordinate 215,587,658, forward strand.
CAGTAAAACCATTTTTATTAACTGTAGTCTATATTCAAATGTTAATATTATTTTGTTCCATTTTTCCACAGAGATTTTAATTGTATTGATGATATTATTGCAGATTTTTGTGACTGATTCATTATTATCCTTGAATAACTCAATTCCTAGATATTTTAAGGTAGATTCTTGTCTCCCTATGATGTGATCCCCTTTAGTCTGCAGTTCTTTTTTTATTTAAAAATAAAAATGTTGATGTTGATTTATTGAAATGGAGTTCTGAAGTCACGTGAAATTTGTCAATTAATATATCTAATTCTTCTAATGTCTCTTTTGTATTAGATAATGTTAGTAATATGTCATCAGCAAATAGCATTACTTCAGAATTGTATTGTTCATAAACATCTATTCCTTTGATTTTTATATTGTTACGAATTGAATCTGCCAATATTTCAATAGCCAGAGCAAATAGAATCGGTGACATGGGACATCCTTGTTTAGTGCCTTTTGTTATATGTATAGATTCAGAGGTAAAAGGCCCTAACTTGACACACGCTAAATTATTTGTGTGTGTGTATATATATATATATATATATATATATATATATATATATATATATATATATATTCTTTAGGAGATGAACAAAGGACGCAGGAAATTCAAATCACACTAGGATTTTGAATAGTCCCAATTTAGGGAATCAAAGGCTTTCTCTATATCTAAGCCAATTCTGAATGTTTCTTTATTTTTTAATTAACATAATCTATAAGAGAAATTATCCTTTTAATATTGTCATGTGTGTGTCTATGGTATATAAATCCAGTTTGATTATTATTTATTGTTTTGGATAGTGGTATTTTCATTCTGTTAGTTAATATTGTAATAAATATCCTATAGTCATTATTTAATAATGATATAGGTCTATATGAGATACAGCGGTTTGGGGATTTGTTTTCCTTTAGGATTGGCGTGATTAAGGAATATCTCCAACAGGGTGGTATTAAAGTTTGTGACTGAATTTCTAATAGAGATTTATGGAAAAGGGATAGTATCTTTGAAGGAAAAAGTTTATATACTTCCATAATTATGCCATCTATACCTGGAGCTTTATTATTTTTACCGTCTTGTATTGTATCTGTAATTTCTTTGTAGGATATGGGTGCTTGCAGATCTAGTTTTAATTTTTCTGATATTTCTTTTTATATTAGAACATTTTTCATCTAGATTTAATTGCTCGATATGTATATTTTCTTTTGGAAATGTTCCATATAGTGATTTCTATAGGCATCAAGAATGTCACTTATATCTGAGACATTTTTCCCTTTCTTTTCATGGAAGATACTTTTAATGTTATTAGCTTTTGATTGTATTTTGATTCTTGTGGATAAATTATGTAGATATTTGGGAAAAGTGGCCAAGGTATTAATTTTTAGTTTTTCTAAAGCTAGTTTTATGTGTTAGAATTTTATTGCATTTATTGTTTAATACTTCTACTTTCTTTTTCCTCTCCAAATGATTTAGATTTTTTTCAGCTTTTACTGACAAAAGTTTGGATTGTAGCTCTAATAATTCAGAATCCCATTCTCTGATTTTTTTATACTAAGTTAGGGTTTTACCATATATTTAAGCTTTTAATGAGTCCCGTATCATTATTTTATTTATCTCTGTGGTGTAATTAACATCTAAGAAGAACTGTAATTCAGATAATAACCAAGGTTTGAACTCTTTAATTTTAGTTATATATGCTGGAATTCTGGGGTTAAATATTAATGGTCTGTACCCATTTTGAAATTTTAGTATCAATGAACTGTGGTCTGAAAAACAGCAGAGAGTGATTGAGAAATTAATGATTTTAGAGTATAAGTCATGGGCAGCAAATATTTTATCTATTCTAGTTTGGGTAGCAAATCTGTGATCTTGATGGGAAAACAACAAAGATTTATCTTCTTTAAATTTGAAAGTATCTACCAGATGAAATTATTCTACCCACTTGTTTAAAGCTTTTGATACAGCAGATGTGTGCAGTGGTCTTTTATTTGTAGTTTCAGCAATATAAAATATACAGTTAAAATCTCCTCCTAATATTAAGTTGCCTTTATAATTAGTGTTTTTAACAGTTCCTGTTCCAATGCCTGGCTTGTTATGCATATTTACTTATATAAGAAAATCATCATGCTTCCCCTTGATGTTCAAAGTAGTGTATGACATGTATGACAAGTTAAGACAGTAGTGTTATTATACACAAATCCATGCTATTAAATCCTGTCTTTAATATCTAAATTCAGCAGATTGCTTCATCTTATATAATGCTTATATATTTTATGTCTAGATTTACTAAAATCATACATTAAATAACTATTGTGTATGTGTTTTTTTTGGTCTGTTGCTTAGTTATTTGAGAGACCACAAGCTGTAATGCTTATTCTTATTATTAGCTCCTTCCAAGCATGTTTATACAGTCCATAGACTTTAAAATATGAGACTCTTCTAGTTTCTTATTTGTTATAAGTATATTTCCATCCTTACATACACATATATCAGTACTTCAAGCACTGGCAACAATACCCATCCAGTTTTGCCAGAGTGCCATTTATTAGTTCATGTGGTGTGTTTCCAGGCTGTTCTTAAAATATCCAAACCAATATTTCTCCTGTTCCATTTTACCAGCCTGTTCTATGCAGTGGCCACTCTGGCAGTGAACCACTCAACACAACTTTCATTCCCACAGATATTTCCACGAAGGAAATCTGATAACTCTCTAGCACTTTCTGGCAACCCGAACACCCCTAGAATCAGCTATCCCATATGTCCAACATGTCCGAGCAAGCTTACCTCCCAGACCACTGCAAAGGGTTCTGCACAAGGCCAAGTGCTCTTAGTCTTTCACAATAACTCAGACTTCCACTCTTATGTAAGTCCTTAATGTATTTGGACCAAAATACATTTTAAATATAAAATTGAGCGTATTATTTATTTATTTTTTTATCAAGAATCAACTTAATGAGCTAAACAAAGTGTACCATCAATATGTGTACATGTGTTCTAAAACAGCCCATATATATATATATATATATATATATATATATATATATATATATATATTTTTAAAACCAAAAACATTGCCAAGAATCATCTTGGAGGCTCCTCAGAGCTGTTAAGCATTATCGTTACTCTGTCTCCATTACCATAGCAACCTGGAAGCATCTGTTTCTGTTAGTGTGTCTGTATACTGCATATCAGAGGCTCACGATGCACCACTTCACTGCAACTTCAAGCCTAAATTCCCTCCCTTTCAGCAAGGCAGCAGCCAGGAAAAGAACAGAGAGCAAACAGATAAAAAAAAAAAAAAAAACTCCCAACAAGCCGCCACAACAAGAGATAACACATTCTTCCAGCCTTCCCACCTCTCACTCAGCAGATGTATAAACAGACTATTCTCTGCCAAAATGTCCCAAATCACAGTTTTATCCACCCCCTTCCCCTGGATCCAGGCTAAAACACCAAATGTCTCTTCCTAATACACAAGCATCATAAACCTTGATCACAAGCTGCAACCCATAGCTTCCCAGAGACAAAAATGGCAACATTCAACAACTGACAGACACAGCTGCAGCCACATATACCATGTCAGGCTTAATCAAACAGCACTCAAAGCTATGATACCTGCCATAATTGATATTAACTATGTTTAGACAGAATAATAATGACATTTGTACTAGCTGCCAGACACGGCTGCATCCACGCACACCATATCAGAATTGATCAAACAGCACTTGAAGCTATGATACCTGCCATAATTGATATTAACTATGTTTAGACAGAATAATAATGACATTTGTATTAGCTGCCAGATACAGCTGCATCCACACACTCCATATCAGGATTAATCAAATAGCACTAATAGCTGTGATACCTGCCATAATTGATGTTAACTATATTTAGGCAGAATAATGATGGCATTTGTACTAAAAGCTTACTACTATTATTCAACCAGGATATTCATGACATTTCTAAGTCATACTTTAGCTGAAGAAGGCATTAGTCTCCATGACAGCTTTTTATTTCCAAAACATTCTACTGTAATTGCTATTATATATGATGTTAATTTGTTACATTTGAGTCTGAACTCTGATGAATGGTACCTTGTTGAATTAGTTAATTAAATACTTAAATTATTATAAGTAAAAACAATGAAAAATGAACAAGATAAATATTCATTGAGTTCAAGTAGGGGAATAGAAACGTCTATGTTTATATTATATGTTGCTTTGTTTGGCTTATTTATAATGTAAATAGTAACCCATCTTGACCTACCTTTATTTGTGAAGAATTACTAGACTCTTTGAACATTCTGAATGAATCATTACTGTTTCTCAGTTGTTTAAGAAACCCTCCTTTTTTTTTTTAAATAAAAACAGACGGCAAGTGATGTACCATATCAGTTGATACTTTGAGAGATGTAGTTGTAAGAGTTATGTTTTGGGGACAGCTATCTTGGAATCAGTTTTTTGTTTCTTCTTTCTAGCATCAGTCCAAGGATCTGTTTCTTTTATTCTTTTAAGAGTAGAGGCCATCCATTCCATTTCTTCTGGGATAGACACTATGCTGTTGTTTTTGATGAATATAGTAGCTTCTTCTAAGTCATTAAAGGTTCTCATCTTATTGACAAAAAGTATTTTTATCTTGGCTGGAAAGGCCAGCTGTGCTTTAATTTTGTTTTGTTTTAAAAGCTTTATTATTGGTCAGACTTTTTTCCTTTGTTCTAGTATTCTGGAAGAATAAATATTGTCAAATCTTATCAAGCTTTGATTGTATTTTATGGGTGATTTTCTCCAAGCAGATTTTAATATTAGTTCCTTGTCCAGAAATGAAAGAAATTTTATAACTATGGATCTAGGTGGACTATTTGTTGAGTTAGAAGCAAGTTTCCTCAGTGCTCTATGTGCCCTTTCAATTCCAAATGAAAGTCCCTCTTTCAAGTCTTAAAATTCAGAAATCCAGGTTGTTAAGAATGAAATAATGTATTCTATTTCAGTGTTTTCAGGCAGAGCAAAGATCCTTATGTTGTTTCTCCTTTCCCTGTTTTCTAAGTCATCTATTTTGTTAAGCAACCATGTATTCTGTTTAAGCAGAAATTCTTTTTGAAATTCTTCCTCTTTGAGTCTCCCTTCAATATCATTTAGAGAAGTCTCTATATTTGTTATTTTTATATGGTGTTGCTGTAATAGTTCCTTAAGAGTATCAGTCTGTTTTTGAGTATTTAATTTGAGGTTTTCTAAGTCATTTTTAAAGCCATCCATCTTCAAAGATAGTTCCTGTAAGGTACATGTCATCAATTGCAATTCTTTTTTCAAAAGCAGCATCTGGATGAGAATTCCTTGAGTTGTTCCTATTCAGTGACTCAATATATCTCCAAGTTACTTGACAGGAACATTTTTGAATATCTCCACCAAAATTGATATTTATATAGTTTAGTAGTTTATCTATAGATTTCTGATGTTTTAAACTTGAAAATAATAACATTTTCCTATATTATTATACTAGTTTATGGAGCTCTCAAAATTCACTGCTCTCAGTTGACCATCTAGGCTCCAGCCCCCTGGCTGATTTATTTTGAGTGCATAGTTGTTTGCTTCTTTGTTAATTTTGAGGATACAGCTTAACTAAACAAGGTGCATTTCAACCCTGACTTAGATTCTGTGAAGTTGATCGACTACAGATCCTGCGCTAATAATAAACAATTATACATGCTTATAGTAAAGCAATCTGAGCACAAAACATGCAACATCTTTCACAGGACAGCAAGCATTTGTTCATAATCTGAAAGAAACAATGCAGCTGCTACAGAATAAGATATGTATACAGCAGGAGAGGTAAAGCTTACAATCTGTGTTAACTACAGCTCAGGAAAATGTTATGTTGTATACAGCAGGAGAGGTAAAGCTTGCAATCTGTGTTAACTACAGCTCAGGAAAATGTTACGTTGTATACAGCAGGAGAGGTAAAGCTTGCAATCTGTGTTAACTCCAGCCCATGAAAATGTTACGTTGTATACATTAGGAGAGGTAAAGCTTGCAATCTATGTTAACTACAGCACAGGAAAATGTTACGTTGTACACAGCAGGAGAGGTAAATCTTACAATCTGTGTTAACTACAGCACATGAAAATGTTACGGTGTATACAGCAGGAGAGGTAAAGTTTATAATCTGTGTTAACTACAGCATGTAAAAATGTTACATTGTATACAGCAGGAGAAGTAAAGCTTACAATCTGTGTTAACTACAGCTCAGGAAAATGTTACATTGTATACAGCAGGAGAGGTAAAGCCTACAATCTGTATTATCTTCAGCACAAGAAAATCTTACGTTGTACACAGCAGGAGAGGTAAAGCTTACAATCTGTGTTAACTACAGCATGTAAAAATGTTACATTGTATACAGCAGGAGAAGTAAAGCTTACAATCTGTGTTAACTACAGCACATGAAAATGTTAAGTTGTATACAGCAAGACAGGTAAAGCCTACAATCTGTATTATCTCCAGCACAAGAAAATCTTATGTTGTACACAGCAGGAGAGGTAAAGCTTACAATCTGTGTTGACTACAGCACAGGAAAATGTTACGTTGTATACAGCAGGAGAAGTAAAGCTTACAATCTGTGTTAACTACAGCATGTAAAAATGTTATGTTGTATACAGCAGGAGAGGTAAAGCTTACAATCTGTGTTAACTCCAGCACATGAAAGTGTTACGTTGTATACGGCAGGAAAAGTAAAGCTTACAATTTGTGTTAATTACTGCAAATGAAAATGTTACTTTTCAGTAATGACAGTATGGTATAAGGGTTTCACTGTGATTAACTGCATCTCACTTTGTCAAGACATCAAATCATTCATGTAATCACACTCCCAAAGTATCTTGCCTAATAAAATCATGCATATTATAAATCTACCATTTTCGTATCCCCTAAATGGGGATCTCCCCAATACCCCATGTTTAAATATACCGGTTTCTATGTCTAACAAACTTAAAAAAGATGTGAAAAAAACACTAAAAATCACATATTCCCACTTCTATCACCCGTGTTATCCAAAATGAATGCACAGCACATGCAACAAAAGACGTTTTGACATCCTAAAACATTGAAAAACAGAATAAGTGATAATGTTTGATGATGTGATTAAAACATTACACAATCAGGTAAAGTGTTCCCTTGTAAAATAATATATCTGTTTAAAGTCTTAAGCTAAAAGACTGTTAATATTTAGGCTAGCTGGTATATGGAAAATGCCCATTTTTTAGCAGCCTGGTTAAATATATTGATGTATGCATTACATAGAATAAAATATAATATAGATCTGAATAACTGTGTGCCTGGATATCTAGTACATGACTGAGTAATCAGGTTTGGACATGCTATCCAGAAGATGAGACAGACTTAAGGTACAGTAAGATGTGACACAAGGGTAGAAGTTAAATGTTAAATATGTACTGTGATGACCACGCCTCTCAACTGTACCTGATTTTAGGGAGGTCCCTAATTTTGCCCTGTCACTATTAAAATCACTGATTTTTTGTGAATAGGAAGTGAATTAAAGTCAACAAATAATGTTGTTGTTTGTCTTTCGGCTTTTCCCGGTTAGGGGTCGCCACAGCAGAACTCCGGTACGCTAATGATTGGCAGTTAGTTTTTATGGTGTCGAGTTGCCAGCCTGACGCCCAACCTTCAACGAAGGCATGCCCATTCAACGCATGTCTTTCGAATGCCCACTTGACCATGGGGAGGACATGCAGACTCCACACAGAAGGCACTCCCAACCCAAGCCGAGAATCGAACGGGAGAACCTCTTGCTGTGAGGCAACAACACTACCGCCTCACCACTGCGGATTGATAAAGTCAACAAATAATGACAATCATTAAAGTTATACACTTACTTTACTTCAGATAATGCTGGATAATTCATATTGTGTTATTCTGTCAATGTTCTAAGTCAGTAGTATTAATATCCTAATGGGTCCTTGATCTAGTGCCATTGTTCTTGGCTAGTTTTAGCTGAGTCCAATTCTAGACAAGAAAGATTGAGAGCTATGGTGATGACATGACCCAAAGGGACATGAACAGATGTGTAAACTTTGGGAGAATAAAGAAGATAAGTAGTTGTATCCTGTAGCTAATAGCTGTCTTGTAAAATAGAAGCCTATGCTCATTCAGGAATATAGGTAGCAAACAAAGGGTGATAGTAAAGGAGAGGGTGAAAAGATGATGGAATAATGCAACATTATTGGTAGTGGGCAGGTTAAGGAATGGAAGTGCAAACTTCAACAGGATGGCTGAGAAACAAAACCTTATCAAGTTGCTTGTTGTTTGAGTTTTGTAAAGTGTAACCAAGTTGAAATGTAGCATAGGAACTCATGTTTAATTACATGACTTCATGAATGAAATGGCAGTTAGTCTGACTTATAAAATGTCATGAATGATAGACACAGGCAGGCTGGGAAATTTTCATGTTTGAGATGTTTGATGGAATGGGGGTTCCATACCTTAGAGCCATGAGATGCGGAATCTTGTCCTTTCACTGGTGTGTAAAGAGTGATATAAGATGGGCAGATGAACAGTACTTTTATCTGAAGAACAGAATTTTCTGAGCAAAATAATGACATGTCTTACAGTAGGGCAATAGCATAGTTTAAAGAACATGGTGCAAATGACTAAAGCAAAGCAAAGGTAGATTAATACACAACATGTGTCCTGCTATGGCATGCAGTGGTGTTTTTGTTTTGTGAGATGAGCATGAATCTACATGTTTTGTTGAGGCATGCTTATAAATTGTGTAAAATGTTACATTTAGAGCAAGCAGATGAACAGAGTATGCTAGGTTTTGAGCTAGAACACATATTCTAACTTATACTTCCTTTTTCAAGAATTCTGAAAGCACAGAATGGAATTACTGTGGAGGAAATAGATTAGAGATTGGTTCAGTAACACAACAATACAATGTAGGACTATGTTTTCAATTGGTTCTTCTCTGGCAATCACAGTCAGTTTTTGTGGTGCTTTGCACTTGTTTTGAAGTAATCGAAACAGCATAATTTTGTTTTATTGAAGGTAATGTCTGTTTGTCAGTTTCAGAACTGATAAAAACAGAATTATAGCCAGTTAAGTTTGAGTAATAGCAGAGCTGCAAAAGCAAATACAATAAAGATATCTGTCTATAACCATGTCTAACAGGTGAAGTTCTATGGCATGAATATGAGAAAGAAAAGTGTCTGAGACTGGTCCTCACAGCAGTCCAGTTAGAGCTGGCAACTGTGCAATATTTTGTTTAACTACATACAGTTCTGCAGAGTCTCTCCTAAAGACAGATTTTGTCACAAGACATTGCCATAGCATCCAGGTGATGATATTGTAGTCCCTTTCACATTACTGGATATGAGACAGTAGCATATAACCTTCATTTGTGATCGAGAGCTACTCCAGTAAGCTCTGACCACCATTCTATTTAAACTATAAGTAAAGAGAGAGCAACATTAATGTTTCTCCTAAATATTCTATGCTGGATGACATTTGTGTAGCCCTAGCAGTTCAGGACACTTGTGAGCAGAGCTGGCATAATTTCTTGTAGCATTACACCAGTAGTGGGAAGAAGTGAGATTACACGCCATCTGCCATTGTTGGACTGGGACTGTTAACCATGGATATAATAAGGTTTAGGACTTTCTTTCAATAGACCGGGTACTGAACAGAAGAAACAGAGATGATAAGAATACAGATAACTGTGTTGCAAACTCGTGAACATTTTGAGAATATATTAGCACACAAATGCCATGAAATAAAAATGTATGTTAGGAGTTTGTTTACAGTTTGTATTTTAATATGACAACAAAAGAAGCTGAGACTAAATAAAACTAACATTTTTGGGCTGGGTGACTGGGTCAAATGAGGTGTTGGAGTTAAGCTGGCAAATATCCAAAAGGCAGCTTACAGATCACGTACAACGTCTTTGAGATCACAGATATGTAATCTGTTTTCAGATTTAGATTACTGTTTTAGTTCTTCCCAAGGGTGTAGCTCAGCATATTCAGTGTACTCAAATGAGTATATTTTTTCTGAGCATCTCTTGGAAATGTCAGCACTCAAAGCACAGCATCTTTAGAACTGTATAAATGAATATTTGCACTATAGATGTATACAACAAAGTCTTATGCAAAAGGAATACACCTCTAAAACTACCTTTTTATTGGCATAAATGATAGTTGAAAATATCACCCCTCTTCCTATATATCTGGGGGTAGCATTTTGAGGGGGGTTGAGTACATTTTTAAAGTGATAGTTGGGTAGTGGAGGCAGCAACATTAGGTTTGAGTACAAAATGCAAATCTCTGGCTACACCCTTCTTCCAGGTGCAAATTTTTCTTGCTAGACCTTTCTAGTGTTTCTAAGTTATGTCTGTTTTGCGTACATGTAGATTTCTTTGGCTTTGAAAACTATATGTACTTGAATATGAAGTTACAATAAACAGTTTATTCTAGGTGTTTAGGTCAGATGTTTAAGGCCAAGATATGTTAACAAATTTCATTTTGTAGTCCTTGGTTTTATTCTCTCATTTTAAAATATTATTTGTCAGGCACCTGGAGTAACTATTTAACTATAATCTTAAAACAGGTTTTGTGCCATGACAATGGAGGACTGTGACGGTCATCCTCCTTCATAAGGGAGGACCATCAACTGATCCTGGAACCTACAGAGTCATTAGTCTGACTAGTCTTAATTGCAAAGCCATGAAAATAATTATCATGAAATTTATCAAAAAGGACATAGGAGACCTCTAGACACTAGATGCATCCCAATTTGGCTTTGGCAAAGGAAGGCCATGCTTACGGAATCTAGAGGGCTTCTTTGAAAGGTCACTAAGGCAACGGTTGAGGGGAAAAAGGCATGTACTGCCTACCTAGAGCTGGCAAAAGCATTTGATACAATACCCCACTCAGGCATTGTCAACAAATTTATGGAAATAGGCATAAACCCCTTTATAACATGCTGGATAGATAGCTGGCTCACAGATAGAACCCAAGTGGTTAGGATTGGTGATGCCACCTCTGCAAAGAGGTTGAGCACTACTGGAATCCCATATGACTTTGTACTGGGCCTGCTCTTCTTTGGCATCTACTTCTGAAGATCAAAGCCAATGTTAAAGACTTTTGGCGGACCAAGTTCACAGATGATTGCAAACTGGAAGCAGTCATTGAATAGCCCAAGATGAGAGCACACTCTAACACAGACAAACTCTTGGTGCCAAAGCCATGGCTTAAAATTCAATACAAAGAAATGCATTATAACATCTTTTCGGAAAGCAACCGCCCCTGGTAACTACGTCATCAATAAGGCATTACTAAAAATTGATTCACTAGTCAGGGATCTGGGAACTAATATAAATAATAATCTAGCCTTAGACCAATATGTGTTCAAGGTAGTAAGAAAATCCTTCTGTCACTCCAATTATAAGTAAGGGCATGACATCTAGTTCCAGAGAGATCATTGTACCACTGTACTTGGCCTTCATCAGACCCATCATAAAGTATAATGGCCCTTCAGCATGTACCTGACCAGACTCATACAGCAACTGGAATGTCCACAAAGGTTATTTACAAAAAGAATACAGGGAGTAAACACAATGCCCTGCACTGATTGCTTCAAAACCCCATCAGTTTACTTTGTATCATACAAACTTCTGAGATGAGACCTTTTCCTGGTGTGCAAAGCATTCCTGGACCCTGTTTTGATGAACCTTTTGGGCATCCACAAAACAAACTGCATCAGAACTACTGTATAAAAAGACCTAAATAACTCCCCCTACTATCACTAGGGAACAAGTCATTAATGCTCTCTCTAAGACCAAAAACACTGCATCAATGGGCCCAGACAATATCCCAGGATGCCTTCTAAATAGCATGAAACATGACCTATCAGGGCCTCTGGAATTGCTGTTTAAGTGTAGCCTCCAAACAGGTTTCATGCCTCATGAATGGTGAAAGGCAACAGTCATCCATCTCCACAAAGGTGGGCGATCTTTTGACTCTGGAAATTATAGACCCATAAGTCTCTCTAGTTTTATATGTAAAGCCATGGAAAAAATTATGATGGCGATGATCCATAGAGATATAGTAAACCTCCAGATACTGGACCCAACCCAGTTTGGTTTTGTCAAGGGCTGATCATGCCTACTCAACCTGGTGAACTTCTTTGAGAAGGTCAACAAAGCAATGGATGAAGGCAAAATTGTTCACAATGCCTACCTTGACCTGACCAAGGCATATGACACAGCACCCCACTAGGGCATTGTTGACAAACTCAGGAGGTTAGGTACAGCCCCATATGTCACCCAGGGGATAGCCAACTGCCTCACAGCCAGGACCCACAAAGTTAGAATTGGGGAATCCACCTCCACAAAGAGGCCAGTCACAAATGGAGTCCCTCAGGGATCAGTCCTAAGACCACTCTTTTTTGACATTTACTTCTCAGAAGTTAAGGCCAATGTCAGTGGTCTCTGGCTGACTAAATTTGCAGATGATTGCAAATTAGGAGCTGTCATTGAATCTCACACTGACACAAATGTTCTCCAGGAGGAGCTGATACAGAAAAACAACTGATGTCAGCCCCATGGACTAAAACTAAATGCCAAGAAATGCATAATAGTATCTTTCGGGAAGTCATCCATCCCTGGTAACTATCATATTGACAACACACCCCTTATAGCTGACCCAGTAGTCAAGGACTTAGGGACACACATAGATAGTAATCTAGCCTTTGACCATCATGTGTCTACAGTGGTGAGGAAATCATTCTATATTGCACAACTTATAAACAAAGTTATGGCATAAAAGTCCAAGGAAGTCATTGTTCCACTGTATTTGGCATTCATCAGACCTATCACTGAGTACAATGCCCCCTTTGGTATGCACCTAACCAGACATATCCAACAACTGGAATCTTCACAGAGGTTCCTCACTAAAAGAGTACAGGATGTAAGTAAAGTGTCCTATGAGACCGCATCAAGGTCCTATTCCTGCATTCTGTCTCTTACAGGCTTTTGAGGGGAGATCTATGCCTGGCATACAGGGCATTGTCAAACTCCACTCTGATGGACCTCCTGCATATCCACAAAACAAACAGCACCAGAATTACCCGTTCTAAAGCCTTAAACCTTGCCGGTGATATAAATAGATCCTGCTGGAGAGATAGGTATGTATCCCAGAGACTACCACATCTATGGAACAGGACTCCCCATAGATGTGAAGCAGAGTTCCTCCCTAAACCAATTCAAGTGCAACTTGGACAATTGGATGGGAAACCGGAAATTCATCCCTGGTTTGGCATCTATGTCTCTAGTGGACACAGGTAACCTGTAAATGGTTAATCTCCCAAACCCCTGCTTACACTTATCAAGGGTATCAGAACTTGTCAGATATTTTGGATGCATGGCTAGGCTTAAAAAGGCCCTTGTGGTTGTTAACCTAACAAACACATATGAACCTATAAACTTATGAAATTGTGCATGTGATATAAATGGACTTGTTGGAGAGACAGATAACTTTCTCAGCGAATTCCCATTCTCTGGAACAGGTTCCCCATCCATTTGAAGCAGAGTTTCTCCCTGTCACTATTTAACTGCAAGTTGGACCAATGGATGGGTAATTGGAAATTCACCCCTGGTCTGGCACCTATATTTTTGATGGACAGAGACAGTCAGTAAATCACCTCCTATGTAAATCAAATTTGTGGATCACATTTGAGTTGCATGGCTAGACTTATAAGGGCCCTAGTGGGTTTTAGCCTACTATAGAACTATGATCCTATGAATTTCCCCTCACAAACTGTGCAACTCTGAGCAAGTCAATTAACCACACAGTGCTCTAGGTCAGAAGAAAATTGACATGGACCCCTCAGACTTACCTGGTCAGGAAATAAATAACATTCAGGTTGTTTCTGACCTAAAAGCATTTTCAAATGACTGAGATTAGCCAGATAATTAGTTGATGAATTCAGTAACTTGATGTTTTGTGGATATACATTTTTTTGAAAGGGAGAAATGAAGTTTAAGAAGTATTCAGAGGTGGTTTCACAAAAAAGTTGTTGTGAAATATATTTCCATCTGAGCCAGAATATTTTTTTAGAGTACTGGCAGTTTATTAATATGAGAACCTATTAAAGGTGTCTGTAAATCTCAAGAAACTGACTTTTTTTCTAGAGGACGTATTTTATTTTTAATTTATTAACTTATAAACCAAGTATGTAGAAGCGCCTAATTTCAGGGTCATTCTGCAACCATTGTCTGGTTAAGTGACTTGCTCAGAGTCACATGGTAGACAAATGGATGTAAAGAGAACCAAACCCTGGAAAACAGGTGACAAATCATCAATAACCCATTGCCTTAGTCCTTACTTTTAATTTCCAGAAAGAGAAAAAGGCTTAAGTCTCTGTAATAACTGCCAAAAAGAGAAAAAAAAACTAGTGTGTGTGTGTGTGTGTGTGTGTGTGTGTGTGTGTGTGTGTGTGTGTGTGTGTGTGTGTGTGTGTATGTGCGTGTGTGTGTGTGTGTGTGTGTGTGTGTGTGTGTGCACACGTGTGTATGTATATAAATATATATATATATAAATACATATGCATATATATATATATATATATATATATATATATATATATATATACACACACACACACACACACACACACACACACACACACACACACACACACACACATATATATATATATATATATATAAAAAATATATATATATATATTCTTTTTTTTTTTTTGAAAAGGACAGATAACATGGTCTCAGTAAAGCATGAAGCAAAGTTAGGGGTGGAATGTGGTGTGAAACTAGTGTAATGAATACATCTATGTGTCTTGCTTAGAAAAATGTACACAGAGAAGAACAAATATAATTTTTAATACAAGTTTCAAAGATAAATATTACAACTCAGTTAAGAAAAACAGAAATGTAACTTTTACACAGAAAAAGAAGTACCTTCTTGTCACCTCAGGCCACTACAGTAGCATTATTTATTAAGGTTTGTCCAATGACTTCTTATCTATTTCTCGCAGAGGATGAATGCAATGCTAATTTAGCATACTTATTTAAATAAAGAATTATGTTTTTAGCATATTTTAGGATGATTGTTTAATAAAATTCGCGATTTTACCACAAAATTAGATTACCCAAGAAACCTTCTCATAGAAAAAAACAATGTTCAAGTCATTTTGGGGCATTATTACTTTGTCTTCTTGGTTACTCTTTCCTCTTGCTTTCAGTCGGTAATAGTTAATAGAAGCAGTGTTGTTATCGACCTTTAATTTGCATTTGATTGTAATGTCTTTTCCCTTTTTAGGATAACAGGACTGTTTTAAATAGAACGCAGTTCAAGTTGTCACATTAGACTAGTTTGTGTTTGTATGTGTGTTTGTGAGTCTAATGAGTCTATAATTAGAAAATCATTGATGAAGCAAACATAAAACAGTGCACCTGTAAAAACCAAAACTTTATACACTTCCTTTAAACAGTCAAAAATTTTCAGGGATAGGTTTCAGTCACTAGTTGCTTATCAAAGGTAAAACATGTTACTGAGTTCAATGTTTCACCTGAGCTGCATTGTGTCAGGAATTCAAAGCATGTTCTTTATTTTTGTTTCACAAGCATAATATGAATAAAATACTGCAAACCAATCTCTGTATGCAGCTAGTCTTCAGCATTGACTGCTAATGTGAGAAAGTTCTAGACAAACTGGTATGATTTTTGGAATAAATACAAATGAAATTCATGCCTAGCATCAGGCAATTAGATGTGCTAAAAGCCAGACTGTGTAGCAGTTAGATGCAAATAAACATTGTGTAGAGCAAAATGAGCTAACATGGTGGGTCTTGCAGTAGAACTTAGTATAATTGTGTCCTTCAGATTGTCTTAGTGTGAACAATGTTAATTTTTGACAAATGTAAATACAGTATTATATTTTAGTCTGACCTGGTCACAGCAGTTGACGTTAGCAACTGTTCATACATAATTCAAACCATTAGTTTGCTGTCATTTTACAGTCCCCTGAAATTGTTTCTTGACCTTTGGTGATGATATGCTTTTTTTTAGAAATTCTGCAACAATAATATAACTGTAAAAGCTATTGTTTCAAAATGAAAGAATTTAACTGTCTGCTGCTTATCATGGCAAATGGCTTATATGCTTTCAGCAGGAGTAGGAGAAATGCTGGACATTTTAATTTGGTTGTAAATTTTGGCAATAATTTCTGGTAAAACACACAGTCAAGTGACAAAAATCAGTGAAAAAGTTTTAGACAAAGGCAAATTAAACAAAAGTGACATTTAATATTTCCAGTGTCTTTGTGAGAAAATTTCTTCACCTTTAAAATTAATAGTTGGTAGTACTATCTTTAGTCAGATTCTGACTTCCCCTTGGTAGTTATTATAGCAATAACCCATGCCTGGGTGTGGGTAATGCTGGAGTTACCCACGGTTGGTGTGGTTTGGTCATGAGGGCAAAGCCCGAGTGGCCAAACAAAGCCAACCGTGGGTAAATCCAGTATTACCCACACCCAGACGTGGGTTATTGCTATTATACAATGACGTTATTTAAGAAAAAAAATAATTACTTTTCTTAAATAATGGCATTGTATAATGCCTCCTTGCTGCCCTTCCACAGCTGTCTGGTATTCTGCGGCAGTTCTGATGTACTGCGCATGTGTATGCCTATGCAGTACATCAGAGCTGTGGGCAAAAGCAATGGAGAAAGCAAGATCTCCATTTCTTTTTACTGTTTCGCTATGTTAAATGGGCTTAACATAGCAAGACAGCTTTAAAAAAAGCAACAGAGAATCTCTGTTGCTTATTTTAAAGCTGTCTCGCTATGTTAAACCCATTTAACATAGCAAGACAGTTTTGAAAAAAGCAACGGAGAAAGCAAGATCTCCATTGCTTTTTTCAAAACTGTCTTGCTATGTTAAATGGGTTTAACATAGCGAGACAGCTTTAAAATAAGCAACGGAGATCTCCGTTGCTTTTTTTAAACCTGTCTCGCTATGTTAAACTCCTTTAACATAGCGAGACAGTGTTTTAAAAAAGACTTATACTAATGGAAAAAGTCTGGGCGACCGGACCTTTTTCCATTAGTATAAGTCGATTTACAATGTGCACGTTTTGGAATATTAATGGGGGGTCATGGTATAATCAGCTTTATGTACCTCTTTAGCCTTAATATCCTCATCTGCTAATCTGTTTTCTCTCTTTCTTTCTCCATTTAATCCATTGGACTCTGCTTTGCCCATCCACACTTCCATTTCTAACCATGCTTCATGTTCCTATTAAGTTTTGTTTGCCATATCCTCTTGCCTACCACACTGTGGTATACTGTTAGAAAAAGTCTACAGGAGAAGTAGATACCAAGGACTCTAGCCACTGTGCTCCTTTTCTGTCATTGTCATATGCTGTCCTGGGTTCCTTTCCTGTCATTCACATATACTACTCTGGGTTTCTTACAATTGCTTGAACCACAGTTTCTCATTAATAATATGCCTAAAGGTATTTGGTAGATAGATTTTTGTTTCACCATAATTGTCTGCTCACTACATACTGTACCCATGTGTATAGGCATCAGTCATAGTGACCGGCAATGACTTGAGTCAACAACAACTCTGAGAATTAGTTATACATTTTTTTGTTTTAAATGAATAGTATATCTCTGAGCTACAGTGACATTTGTGTGAGAATTATGAAATAAAGGGGTACAGGGGAGTACCCCACAAAAAAGAAAGACTTGTTCCCTTTAGTTTTTTGTGTGTTCATTTTGCACAAAACTGACGTATGTATGAATACATGTTGTTTGCATTATATGAGTACCCCATTATGTAGTTTTGTAAATTTCTTAGAAGTGTGTCAAGCTAAGGAATGTCAGACTAAAGCATTATTATCCTTAACTTTTTTAATGTCATACAGATGTTCATTTATTCACTTTTTTTATTGGACTTTTACCCACATAAAACACATGATAAGACATGTATTTATCTGGTGCTAGCAGAGTTGCCATAGGTGCACATTTCAGAGTGAATAATGTAGTTACATTGCCCACAAGCACCCCATTTACGAGTCCCTCCTTTGGATACAGTTTTGTCCATCATCATCATATGAGTGATTTTTCCTTATGACTAAGTTTTTTTTTATTTTTGTCCAGCATGCCAGTTTGTGACCTTATATTAGCTTTTCTTTCTTATGTTGCAATATCTTGCTTCTCTTCTTTCATATAGCCTTGCTGACAAATTTTCCCACATGCTGAGGAACCCGTGTCGTTAGTGGTGTTCGGGCATGGTGTACAGCCTGCTATCTGCCCATGGTCTGTATTGTTATATTCTACTGCTTGCTGTATCATCATTCAGTTCTCTAGAAGCAAGGGGGCTTTCTCCTACCTAGTTGCTACAGTTTGTGAAATAAAATTGCTCTAATCCTTGCCATGATTGGGTGTGGTCAGATTGATTCACTGAATCACATGACAATTGTAGTATCCTTGCGTGATTTTTCTATACTGCCAATAACCACTAAAAACTAAAGACAGAAAAACCATATGGCCACAATCCAGCAGCTTACTGATATGGGGATAGTGAGAAATTTAAAGATATACTACCCTCTCTTTAACCTAAATTTTTACAGTTTTGTTGGATAAATTAATACAGAGGGATAGTTACAGTTTTTTTGGTGTGGTTTGTGCTAGTGCCACAAAACATCACAGAAAAAATATGTTTTCACTCCTAGGGTTTTAGTATATTGAGACAGGTTTTGTTACAAATGTTGTACTTTCTCTTTTGGGATGCGGGACTTGAAAAATAGGGAAAAAGTGAGTTATGTGCCTATTTTACACATTTTTTTACACTTATTTTATACCTTTGCCCTTTTCACTGAGTTTATATGACCTTAGAGTTAGTATATTTACAGACTGGGGATGTGTGAGAAGAGGTACCACATGTGGGCTTCCCCTGTGCAAAACTGATTACTTGAGTATTTGGGAACCTTTAGTTTAGAAGTTGATTTTCCAACATAAATTTCTTCATAGTAAGCCCTACTACTAAATATACTATACTATACTATACTATACTATACTATACTATACTATACTATACTATACTATACTAGACTATATTCATTGTATAGAATGTATTTCAAATACACAGTTTTATGGAGATAAACATTTTACTACTTATGAATAGCAGCTGTGATGATCAGTATTTGTACTTGTATTTGTGTCAACTGACAGCATGTCTTATAGTTATGACATCCTCTCGGACCCTTCACTAGCCTCTTAAATCTAATTCTTTTGGAGTCACATTTAGCAGATAAGGTCACACCTATTTGAGTTGTTTTACCAAGTAACAAAGTGTAATGGTCTGATAACTTCTGTTAGGTATAGTCTGACATGTTATCTCTTTCAGAACAACCTTGCTGATCCATTACACTTTCCTTCTTTGGTAAGTGTTTCATCTCTTGAAATACTATTGTCATATTTGTCAGTTTAATTATCATTATTTTATATTTTTTGCATCTAACATCTTTATTTAACTTTTCTTACACTTATGACCATATGTACTCATTGTCATCTTTCTATGAAACTAGAGTTGTATAAAATCTTACCATAACAATAGCTGTCCTTATCTTCACTACTGAAATGTTTTTCACTAAAGGGATCCCCTGCCAATGGTAGCCCAACATCAGGCCAGAATGCCAAAGCCTTAGGATTTTAAGGATGTCATATGTCCCACATATGCTTTTTGCTCCCGGCATAGGGCATAAAGATGATGTACAGAGCTACGTACTTCAGAACTGAAAATCCCCCAGAGGAACAGCAGTCCAAGGAGAAAAGGAAGAACATGTGCATTCTGAAGGAAAAAGATGGAGGAAAGAAAAGGAGGAGGAGGAGGGAGGCAGCAAGTACTGGAAAAGGATAGAGGAGGACATCTACTGTTATGGCAAGATTTTACACAACTCTGCTATGTTCTTCCATATCAGTGTTGCAATATTCTTTACTAAAGGGAGAGTACAAAAGCTCAAGAGGAAAGTTGGGAGCAGGAAGGCCCAGAAGAGCCCTCAAAAAGTCATGTGGAATAGCTGTGGCAAAGCCAGCTCTTGCCCTTGAATGCTTAGACAGAGGCCCAAGTAGCAGCCTCAAGGATGCTACCTAAACCTTTGAAAAAAGCACCAGAGGAAGCCACAGCCCTGGTAGAATGAGCCTTAGAAGCAGAAATGCTTTTGCCATAAAAGGAGTAACAAAAAGAAATGACTTTAGAGATCCATGAAGAAATTATTTTCTTGAAAACATCCAAACCTAGAGATCTGGAATGAAAAAGAAACAAAAAGTTGCTCAGACTTGTAAATGTTCTAAGTCTGACCCAACTAATACCCTAGCTGTCTATGCAAATCCGAGGTGTAAAGAACCTTCTCACTAGCAGATTGTAAAGAAGGAAAAAGAGGTGTGCAAATTAATAATCTGATTAAAATGCAATTCGTTACCTACCTTAGGCATAAAAATAGGTTTCGGACAAAGAGAGGAGGAATAGCCATAAGGTCCTGAAGCTCAGACACTCTCTTAGCTGAAGTAAGGGCCAAAAGAAGAACAATCTTCCATGTACAATGCTTTAAGGAAGATGAAGCCTGAGTCAATTTTTCAGGGAAAAAATTAAGGTCCCAGGAAAGAGGAATAGGTTGCTTGGGAGGCCAAATATGAAGCAAGCCTTTAAAAAATTTTTGATCTCAAATCTAGAGGCCAAAGGAGGAATCATAGGCAGACACACAGAAATAGCTGAAAGGTAAGCTTAACTGAAGAATACAGCAACCCAGCATGGAGCAATTCACACAAATAAGAGAGAATCAGAAGATTCTCCACAGAAAGTGGATCCTGATTGTGAACAAGGCACCAGACAGAAAATCTCTTCCATTTGAAAACATAGGATTTCCTTGTCTCCTACAGAACCTGAAGCACGTCCTCAGAAAAAGGTGCCTAAAAGGGATCAAAACCCTATCACCCACAGTGTCAGTTGAAGAGTGAACAAGTGAGGATGGATGAGAGACCCCTTGTCTTGTGTGAGTAGGTCCACCCTGTGATTAACTTGAGATGATTGCCCTTGGCTAGCTGCAGAAGAAGTGGGAACCAATGCTGTCTGGGCCAAAAGGGAGTCATCAGCAAGATTTTTGGTCAGCCTTCTCTAGCTTGAGCAAGACCTTTGAAATGAGAATAAGAGGAGGGAAGGCATAGAGAAACATCCCATTCAAGGAAAACCATAGGGCATCCACCTTCCATGCCAGATGACTTGGCATTCTGGTGCAAAAACGAGGAAATTATCTGTTCTGATGGGAAGTAAAAAGGTCTACCCGAGGAGTACCACACTGGAGGACAATGTCCAAAAACACATCTCTTTGAAGCATTCACTCATGTGCCTGTGTTATGGACCTGCTCATAGAGTCTGCCACATTGTTTAGCTGTGAAGGAATATAAGCAGCCTGAAGACTCACCTGATATTGGACAGCCTGATCTCAAACCTAAAGAGCTGGTCTGCACAGAAGGTAGGACTGTGTCCCCCTTTGCTTGTTGATGTACCACATGGTATTGTCTGTAAAGATTTTGAGAGCCCATTGAAGAAAAAAAAAGAGTATGAAAGGCCTGAAGAGCAAGAAGGAGAGTTCTCATCTCTTTGATGTTGATATGGACTGCCTTCTTATGAATGGGCCAAAGACCCTGAACCTTGAGACATCTGAAAAAAGTACCTGAGAGGGGACTATGGGCAGAAAAGGAAGCCCTGGGTTGAGAGACAGTTGATGAATCCACTACTAAAACTCTAGTTTGAACATGTTAGAAGCGGGTCTAGAAAGTCTAAAGGCTGACAGTGTTGGTGCCATACTTACTTTAGAAGCCAGTGTAGCTTCCTCACATGGAGTCTGGCTAGTGGTAGCATACATAAGGGAGGAGCCATGAATCCCACAGCCCTTAGAACTTCTCTAGCTGTAACTGAGATCTGAGGAAGAAGGCATTGAAAAAAGACAATTAGAGCAAGAGCCTTCGGTGGTGGCAGGGAAGCCAGCATAGGAATGGTCTGGAGCCTGCAACCAAGAAAAAAACATGATCCTGAGAAGGAGTCAGGAAGAATTTCTGGAAATTTATCATAAACCCTAGGCTTTGCAAGATGCAAATAGTATAGTGTGGGTGCTACAGCAAGGTCTCTAG
Organism: Protopterus annectens; assembly: GCF_019279795.1. Lineage (NCBI taxonomy): Eukaryota > Metazoa > Chordata > Ceratodontiformes > Protopteridae > Protopterus > Protopterus annectens. Next base: position 215,609,904 of record NC_056751.1, read on the forward strand.
GGAGGAAGCCTGAATGAGCAGGTCATCCAACTAATGAAAGATTTATATCCCTCTCATCCTGCAAAAGGCAATCACAGGACCAAACTACACTACTCTTCGGCAGTAGAGAGGCCAAAGGGCAAAGTAGAGTACAGAAACTGCAAGGAAGAAACAGAGAAATGCAAATATTTCCTGAAATGGGATGAATAGGGTTGCAAAAATAAGCATCCTTAAGATACAGAGAAACCAGGAAAGTCTGGCGAAGAAGAAGAGCAAACAGAGTCTGAAGTGACAGCATCAAAAAGGAAGGGATTTTCAGATAGGTGTTGGGCGGAGAAAGATCCAGAATAGCCCTTCAGGGGCCTTCTTTCTTGAAACCCTAAAACATTCTGGAAAAAAATCTCTTCCCCTTCTGGGGAGTCGGAAAAGCTTGAATGGTGCCTTGAGACAAAAAGCCCTAAAGAACATCCAAAAAGAAAGGCAGCTGTTCCTGAGAAGGTTTGGGGAATGCTCAGCAAAAGAAGGAAGGGAATTCCACACCATGAACTAGTCCTGATGGATGATGAACAGAATCCAAGAATCCTGAGTGATTCTTAACCAGTTGGGAAGAGACATGGAAATATGAAGAGATAAAGGGACCTGACTTAGGATAGTGGGCAAGAGATAGTCAGACAGAACTTGGTTGTCCTGAAAAGGAGGTTTCTATGTAGTAGGAGTCGGAGTAGACTTATCAGGAGGAACAGTTCTAGAGCCCTTCTTACCTTTGGGAGGAGGGCAAGACTGTCTACGAACAAATGCAGACTTAGAGGGATAATTCCTCTGGAATATAGGAATAAGAGAAACAAAAATATGCTTCAATTACTGCAAGGCCTTACCCTTGTCCTGAAATTACTTAAAAAGCTCAGAAGCACCAGAACCAAAGAAGTTTTTATTATTAAGGGGCATGTACAACAATTGAAACTTAATATTATCAGGTAAAGGTTGGAGGAAAAGCCAAGAGTAGTGCCTTAACACAGAACCAAAATCAGCAGCCCTAGAAGAAGCATCAGCTGGGAAAAATTCTGCTTTTCATGCTGAGGATCCTTAGGAGCAGAGGAGATGTGTTTTTTTCTGATTCCTCTTTATAGGGACATCAATCTCTAGACCATAGGAGGTTCAGACTCTTGCCGACACTCAATCAATCTACTGAGAATCTCCTCCTGAACAAGAATCTATGGAACACCCCTTGGTCCATCTGAAATGATCAGCTGAGATTCCACCTCAACATTTGTAACAGATGTCTGCAGAATCTCAGAGTAAGTGCAAGAAGTCGGATCCATGCTTACCTCTGACAAAATCAAGGTAGAGTAATCCAACAGAACAGCTGGACAATCCTCTGGGCTTTCACCAGCTTCAAGCCTGACATCCAGGGGAGGCAGTACTACATTTAATAGAATGGTAAACCTCTTGGGAAGAGAGCCCAATAAATAGAAGCTTGTAGCCTTTCCTTCAAAATGATGGATGTCAGAGACAACTTGGGATGCCTGAGAAGGAAGAGCTAAGACTTATCTTATATGGGTCTGATAATTAATAGCCCAAAATGCCAAGGTAGAAGCAGTATATACCTTTTTTCTCAGCCATTCCATCGCCCTATTATCCTTCTGAAAAGGAAGCAGTTTAGTAGAAGACAAGAGCTTGGGAGGTTTGTCTGAAGAGACAGACACAGCAGAAGGGTCAGCAGGGGGGCATTTGTAAAGAAACTTGCACTCATCGGGTACCTTATAAAATCTGTCAGGTTTTTTAGAGGTTGGAGGTAGGCAATCAGGAGTCTGAGAAGCTGTTGAAATAGTGTCCAACTTGTCAGCCAGGACTAGGGGAACAGTAGAGGACTTAGTGGACTCTATCTGCAAGAATTCATAATACCTTTTCTGGATGTCAGCAACCTGAGAAAAATCCTATTTAAAGAATTCCATCATACAAAAGAGGGTATCCCCAAAAGAGATCTCCTCACAGGGAGAATCCAGGCTAATGGAATCTTCCTCCTCTGAACCAAAGTCCAAAGGAGGAGGAATCTGAGAGGAGTATGCCAAGGACTCATCCTTCAAATCCAAGTCCTCATCCAAGACATCCTGCTCCAGAAGCCTTTTAAGTGGAATAGAAAACCAAGGGGAAGCAGAGAGAGAAACTCCCTGGGGAGGCTTCAAGACCATGAGTGCATTAAACAGCCCCTGGGAAAAATCCTGCCATTCATGCTGGGGATCCATAGGAGCAGGGGAGATGTGTTTTTTTTTGTTTCTTCTTTAAAGGGACATCGGTCTTAAAGTCCTTAGGAGGTTTGACCCTTGCCGACAATCAATCAATGTACAGGGAATCTCCTCCCAAACAAGAATCTATGGAACACCCCTCAGTCCTTCTGAAATTATCAGCTGAGGTTCCCCCTGAACATCTGTAACAGATGTCTGCAGAGCCTCATAGGATGTGCGAGAAATCAGATCCATGATGACCTCTAATGCAGTAGTGGCAGAGTATTCTGAAGGAACAGCTGGACGATCCTCTGGGCTTTCACCAGCCTCAAGACAGACATCTGGGGGAGGTGGTACTGCAAACAAATCCAACCTAACTTTTTTGGTCTTCTTCTTAGTCGATGGCTGACCTCTGGGAAGGAGGATTTTACCATTTCAACCTCCACCAATAACTTAAGATGTCCAGGTAGATAGTTAAGGAGGAGAAATGACTAGGTAGGATCTTATGGACAAACGCTTGACAAATCGAGCACTTAGCATAGTCGTGAGAAGCACCCAAACAAAAAAGACAATGCTCATGACAGCTCTTATGGGGAGTCTGTCCCTCAACTGACATTTTCCCTTTTTAGATGATATGTAACTTTACAGATCAACAAAAAGAAAAAAGAGGCAAGAAGAAAACCCCAATGGGGTACTTATCTGATAATGGCTTGGTAATCAGCATAGACAAAGGAACATGCAGACAGATAATGTAAGTTGGTATTTGGATGGGTGGTAAAGAAGTTCTGAGGTATGTACATGCATAACTCACCTTTATGACCTATGGTGGGAGTGGAGAGCATACATGTGATGTACAATGTCCTTTGGTATTCTGCTGCGGACGTTGGGCTACCCCTGGCAGGGGATCCCATTTGTGAAGAATACTGCAACAGTAATATGGAAGAACATCAATTTTGTCAAGATACAAAGATTTTCAACAGTAGCTTATTTACTGAAAAAGGAAATAATTCAAGCAGAGCAATAAAATCAAAGTAGAACAATAAAAAGAATCCCACCCCACCCTATGTATTTACATTACAGTAGTGATAAAAAGACATTTCTCAAAGTCTTTATAAAATAACTCATTTTTCATTGTAACCTATCCACATATTCCACCTATTCAAAAGCTTTTGTTGGTTCCCCCACTTTTT
>NC_056751.1:215618294-215745794 GCF_019279795.1 Protopterus annectens
GCTCAATGACATGTAACTCACAGGTGTACTGATCATGACATGGGCCACCCAGTGAGGTAACAGCTGGAAAAATTCACCAACCACTAAACAAATGTGTTACTGCAGTCATTCCTCAGGCACAGCATGCACCTCCTGGACAAAGGTGCTGTAGACAATCTGTATTGGGGCCAGATGTAGTAAGGACAAGTGTAGGATGTGAATGCTGTAGCTGGCCATAATAAGTATCTGCAACAGGTGTAGTAAAGGGTAACCAATATAATACTGCATGTATAGAAGAAGGTACAAGGCTTTGCCAAGGACATGTCCATCCTGGGGGGGGTAGACTGCCATCCTAGAAGCAGGTTACAGAGGTGGAAGAGCTCATGTCCTTTATTGAGGGGGGAAAAGATCATAAATAACTGGGGGAAGGGGCATTGCAACAACCACCAGAGTGTCATCAAGCAGTTTGCTATAGTTTAAAAAGAATAATTTGTTTTTTTAAACATGAGCACTGTACTACAGGCAGACTTTGAACTGTAACAACAGTTTGCTACCATTTAAAAGAAGATTTTTTTTGATAACATATATTGAAGGATGGTTGGTGGCAGGGCACAGAAATGGAAACTGAATGGCTGGGGCTGCAGAGAGTGGGATATGTCATGCATCTTACCACCTGGTTGATGTGCCAGTAGAAAAAGTCCATTTTGCTTTTGCTCTTCAAGAGGATAAAACTAACTATAATAAATGGATCATGTACAGTGTAGTGATGACTTATAGCATTGAATTGTTTTTTTTTTTGTTCTTCACTTAAAAAGCTGAGGGGTGGGGGCACTGGTTCATACTACCATCCCATTGCACTGGTTGAACCAGCTACATTTCTGAGGTTCATAGGTTCATAAATTATTGCTAGTTTACTGCCAGTGAAGGCCATAAAGAAGGTCAGCTACTGACAATGTCTTCCATTATGTAACCTTTCACCATGTGCTTTATCTTATTGTCTACCACCATGTAAGCCACAAAGGGGTTCAGGCTTACATCTGATTGCCACCACAGGTAAAGTGTTCATGCTTTCACAGGTTCGACTGATAGAAGAACCATCATTACAAGACAACGTGTACCATATGTTGGCAGGACACCAATGGCTGACAATGATGGTAATGTCCATATGACAAAGTCTAATGACACAGTGACAGTGACTGCAATGGTATTGTGAAAAGTCTTATCTATAACCCTCACAACAAGGCCCCTGTGGATGTAGGGATATCTCCACAACTTCACTGATATATGGTTAGACTCTGTAACTGTGAGTGCCTCCAAGGATCCACATAAGTCCTCAGACAACAAAGCATCTGAAATTTGCACTGATTCTGACATGCACATACCCACCATAATGGTGTGTAGGGGGGATGTGGCACAGCCATGATACTAGATCTGTCCCTAATCTGCATATCACATTTGGCATAAAATCAGACTATATGCAGGTCACATAACTCTCAACTGTACAGATTGTGGCAGAATGTCCAGACTTTTGCCTCATATTTTTCGTCTGTTCCTCATAAAATTTGTGGTGTTTGACAAATCACTGGTTTGATCTGAGGATAGAAGTCATTAAATAATGACATACATTTGAGTTTCAGACTTCAAATCCTTCAAAAATGCATGTTAACACAAACACTGTTACACTAGTAACTTTCTAAGTTTATAAGAGCAATATTTAAAATCTGTCCATATTTTGGGGCCTTTGCCCCCCCCCCCCATTTTGTCAGTCTTTGTCCAGATTTCTTGCACTAAGAGATTGAGAGGTATGGCAGGTCAGTAAACCAGGCATCATGAGGTCTGTAGGTTTATTAATAGTAAAAACATGTACAGACCTCACTGGTATAACTTGCATGCTATATCACTTCTCTCTCAAAGAGAGGTATAAACATATCTCTCGAGTTCTTTGCTTAAAATGTAAATCTGGCAGTAATGGGGCTGAGGATAAAAAAATCAAAATCAGGGACAGCTTTTAAATGTTGTACTGATTCACTTAAAAAGTTAAAGGAACAACAGATTTTGCATAAGCACACATCACTGAAACTTTAAGGCCTGGCATAATTGATTTACTCTATTCCAATAAGATTTAGAAAAAAAAAAAAACACAAGACATTTACAAGGAGCAGAACAAATACATGGAGCAAAATCAGGGATGGTCATAAGGTATGGATGCTAGCACAAAACTAGACAGCTGTCATACTTTCTACATTGGCAAGAAAGCTGAAACAGCTTTTTTATTTTGGCTATCAACAACTGCTGCCTGAGTGTATGGAGGTAATTTTGCCCACAATCTTTTGATCTGTGACTTGAGTGGTATTCCCTCTCACCAGGTTTAAATCACCACAAGCTCTAGATGACTCACACGAATGGGAAAAGCTGGCCATTTGCTGTAAGTATGGAAAGTGTCTAAAACACAGCAAATAAATGCAGTAACACTGAAACCACTTGAATAGCATTGAAAACTGTAAAACCAATTCAGTTAATAACTATTGCTTCATATTTAGACAAAAAATGTAAAATGCAGAATAATGACAGAACTCACTCAAAAACTAATTTAGAGAACACCTTTGATTAATAGTTGTAAATTCAGATTTTGAGAAAGCACAATAAAATGCAAAAAAAAAAAACAGTACTCATGCAGAACTGATTTAAAAAGCTAGGTAACTTTAAGTGAAGTTGAATACATTTACTTTCCTATTTCATGGATGCAAAATGGAGTCAAATGCCACTTTGTTTAGTTTTAGCTCGTACACAGGAGCTTCAGCTTCCAATAGTCTCAGAATTTTTATCAGCAAACAACTAAGAAAAGCAGTATAAAAACTGTTTAGAAAACATGTAGAATAGTCAGAAGAGAGCAAAGGTATAGTAAAGAAATGTGTATCAGCCTGACAGTATAAGTCTACGTGTACATTGTGCCTGATAACTGGTTATAGGCAACAGAGGATAATGCACTACATAGTGACATTACTTCGGCACTTAGCCTCAACTGGTTTGAGTTAAGAATAATGCTTGATTTCAGACTGAGCCAGTGTTAAGAAGACTGGCTTTATGCTGTCCATTCAACTAGAGGCTGAATCAATTTGATCACACCAATCAATGAAGAGATGATCATGGAAAGTAACAGAGAATTATGGGCTTGATTTCTACACAAGTACCATTTTTAGATAATCTACAATGAGAAATAATATTCATATTCGTAAACACAAGAGAAATATTTCACTTTTATTTACATAATGACAGATGTTTGGTCCCATCTTTGTATATAAAGTAGACGTTCAAATAATTTTGCTTTACATTAGTCATCCTGAATATTTTTTTTAAATAGTTGTTCATGTCATTTAGCATACTGTTTGTTGGTGCATGTTTCAATACTCTGAAATGCCTTAACATCTGGTTCATGACATGTTATTTTACAGGTTTATTCATTCACCCATTAGTAATATCCAGTCACTAAATTACATCTTAATGTAACACTATGACTACATCACAAGCAAGCATTTAGTACTAAAAAAAATGTTTGTTCTTACTGCTTTGTCCATCACTATTCAGTCATCAGGCATTTCCATGTAAACACATACACATGCATGTGCAACCACACACACACACACACACACACACACACACACACACACACACACACAAAAAACATGCTGTACTAGTTAGCATTACCACTTCACAGAGCTTAATTTGCCATTTGAATAGAGTTTGTACCTTGCCTGCATTTGCTGTGGTCTCTGATTTCCCACATTCCACAGGCATGATAGTGGTCTTCAAAATACTCTACCAGTGTGTGTGTGTGTGTGTGTGTGTGTGTGTGTGTGCGTGTGTGTGTGCGTGTGCGTGTGTGTGTGTGTGTGTGTGTGTGTGTGTGTGTGTGTGTGTGTGTGTGTGTGTGTGTGTGTGTGTGTGTGTGTATATATACAATGCATGTAATGGTATTTGTACATGTGGTCCATATTTTGCTTTTGGAGATCTATGCATATATCAGTGGTTTACATGCATAGTTTGTGAATTTTACTTTAGTTTTTAGTGAACAACATAAACATGGTATAATTTACATTTTTTAGATCATGCAACAAGGATACGTATAAACATGTGATATGTGATGAAGCACCAGGAGTGCAGTCATTATTTTTTTCTCATTTTTTATTGCAATTCTAAGGTCACCTTTAAGAGCTGAGACAAGTTAACTAAATCAGTGTGATACATTGCAAACTCTTTTTCCCCTCTGTTTCTCTCTCTGCCCAGTACTGCACTCTCTAAACCTGGTTCAGCCCCTCTGGACTTCAGAGTTACAGCCATTCCAATAATGGGAAGAAACTAAGGTTCAGTATCACAGCTGGGAGTCAGAGGGAAGACACGACCTAAGGGCAACCAGTGCTGTTTATAAGCAAAGATATATTCCTACAGCCCATGGCCCTAACTCACTCATGCATGCACATTGCTAGTATGAATGCAGAACATGTAATGTTCACCTATTCGTGATGTCATTCTAGGACCTGCCTCTCACAAGCAAGTTCCCCCAATGATTCCTGGTCACAACTCAGGAACTACCCCATGAATGTGCACCCTGTACCTCCCCAAAGAAAGATGAACAAAGTTTCATGCATCTTTTTATTCTCACATTCATCTTTAACAGGTGCCTGAGCTGCTTTTCAAACGCTTGTTGCCTGGATTGTACTTTATACCAATGGAGCAAGGAGAGTAGATAAGCTTTTGATGATGCACCAAGACTACAGGTGAAAAAGGTGCCTACACAGTCAGCCAGCTATGTGTTTTTATCTCAGAATGTATTTGTCACCTACCATTAGCACAAATATAATTGTTATATATGCACTCACACTGTACATCTATCTAATGAAGACCAAACAATCCACAACACTGTATTTGCATATATTTACATATACGGCTATATATCTGCAAATGTGTAGCTACTGTATATAGCTATATATAAAACTCATACATAGTCAATTTATATTTAAAAATTTCCAGACCTCTTAAATGTATTGATGTAAGGTCAGTTCTTATTCTCCAAATCCCATGCTTTAAACATTTAGGGGTTTGGCTTGATGCAAGTCTGATCTTTACCCTAACTGTGACCAGTACAAAAAACAAACAATTGCCTAAATGCCATTCATCCATCCCTTCTTCTGTGAGTTCAGGAATGCATCCAGGAAGAATCTTGTTATATCCAGGTAGCTGAGATGTGCAGCCCCCACAGTTAGCATGGGTCACCCAACACAATGTAAATAGGCTACAGTGATGTTTGAATAATATCTGAAGTGCTATTTTTCTCCAAAGTCATTGGATGCATCACAGTATAACATCACCTGATAGCAGCTGGTAGTATACCTGGAATAGGGACATCTTTCTACTTTCTCTATCGCTGTCTCTGAATTATAACCTCATTATTGACAATTGCTGTTCTAGTCTCTTTAAGAAGCTTTCCCTTGTCTCTTCTTGGTATTCTCTGAGATTTCATAAAAATGGATGAAGATGAATCCTTTGATGGCATTTTAAGTGATATGCCTCTCCTTACATTTCCGATTTCAACAAATAATATTATGAATAAGATAAGAAGACTTTCTCAAAGAAAGTTTATCCTTTTCAACAGTTTAATGATTTCAGGGACCATGCAGAAGCCATGGATGATCTTGGTTTTCTAGAGGACAGTATTAAAATGATGGTAAAAATGTTCAAGTACAAATCCTTGATTTTGGACAATTATTTTTTCAAGCAGTATATCAAAGTGATCAGAGTCCCAAAAGAATTGAGATTATATAGATTTCTGATTGGAATTGAAGCAAACTGTAAACTGTATAAGGTGTTGTACTTGTTCGTTGACAAGACTGTTTGTGAACTGATACAGATACTATCAAACATAATGAAGAAAGGTCACTACTCTAGGTGGTAAAACAGAGAACATTAACAACAACATCTTAAATGGCACTAGCTTATCTGGCTTTGATGGAGAATATGACAAAGTAATCTTGAGGAACTTAATATTACTATTAAAACAGGAAAAAAATAGAAAGAGAGAAATGCATGTATGAAAATGTCACAGCATAATCCCATACTGGGTACCAGGAGAACTCCACTAACGACAGGTTTGCCCATTTAAAAGATTATATATATATATCCCATATGGTTGCTCAAAAGCACATTTACCCGAAAGGTAAACGGCCGAGCACACTTTTACAAAAGTGCATTTCTACTGAAAATGCACTTTCGCCAAAGAGAAGTAAAAAAAAAAAAAAAAAAACACCAACTGAGCAAGAGCAATGGGGATTGTTGATTAGATCGTGGTACAGTGAGGATAAGGGAATATTCTCTTTTCCCTACTGTAGTGTGATCTCAGAGTGAAGTAGGGGGGGTGTGGGAGCACATAAACGTGATGACTGTTATTTTTTTTTTGTTTGTTTTTTATGGTTTTTTTTTGTTTGTTTCTCTTTCGCGAAAGTGCATTTTTGGTAGAAATGCATTTTTGAGAAAGTGTGCTCATAAACGTGATGACTGTTATTTCATTTTTTTGGTTTTTATGGGGTTATTTTTGTTTGTTTCTCTTTCGCAAAACTGCATTTTCGGTAGAAAAGCACTTTTGCGAAAGTGTGCTCAGCCGTTTACATTTCGAGTAAATGTGATTTTGAACAATTGTCCTAGATCCATATATATATATATATATATATATATATATATATATATATATATATATATATAGACACACAGACACAAACACACACACACCTTTAGGGACAAGGGACTGAGAACTATATGTTCTTAAAATGTGCAGTTTGTTCTCAGCCAAGATTTTTATTTTATGTACCACTAAGCTCCCTTTCTCTTATAACTTTTCCTGTGAACATGAATGTAGCTTCTGCATTTGCTGTTTATAATGCAGTGTAACTTCTTGTTGTAAATAGGGGTGCATTATCCATATCATTTTCATCACTGACTCCAGCTACTGTTCTTTGATGACTATTTTATGTATCATTAGATTGTGCCTGCGGGTGCAGGTCATGAATTTCACTGAGAAGAAATGTATCTTGACAAGTACACCTCATATAGTTAATGGACACATAAACACACACACACACACACACACACACACACACACACACACACACACACACACACACGCGCACACTAAGAAAGAACACTGTTAAAGACATTTGGATACTGGGTAAACCATACATTGTCACCCTGTTGTATACCGGATGCCCTCCAACAGGGTTTTAATGTACAAATATCACCTGTTAAAAAAAGTCTGTCATTCATGGCTTCATATTAAGCTGCTGTGAAGGAGGAACTAATAAAAAGCAAACAGACACCATTTTTTAAGCTCACAAAATGCAGCTTTGTTGTTTAATGAGCATAAAGTAAAAAAACAAATAAAGAGAATGAAGTAATGTGCCTTTATGTGAGTGTGTGTGTGTGTGTGTGTGTGTGTGTGTGTGTGTGTGTGTGTGTGTGTGTGTGTGTGTGTGTGTGTGTGCGTGTGTGCGTGTGTGTGTGTGTGTTTGTGTATATGACACAGAAAAAAAGTAAGCAAGCAAGTGAAAGAGAAAGAAATCCAGAAAGCAAGACAGAGAGAGAGAGAGACATACACAGTGAATGGGAGACTCCAGCCCAGTTTCATGAATGTCTGTACTTAATGCTGGTAAATCGCTATTTCATACTCATTAAAAAGCTCTGAACTTAGTGCAGAGCCTTGAAGCAAGGGTAAGCAGCAAAATGTGTTAATGAAAGTATAAGTAGTTGAATTATTTGCTAATTAACCAATCTAACATGGCCAAGCTAATCACGAACATAAAAAGTAATCATGTACTCTCAGTGCTCCCTTTTACCCTGAAATCCAAAAATGTTAGGAATACAGCCACTATTTCACCTAGAAAAAATGCTAGGGGTTGCTGCTGCCATCATCTGCCTATATGTGCAACAGGCTTTAATTCAAGGGGCGGCTGCTGCCAGACATCGGCCAAGAAGAAGAAGGGTATTTAAACTCCATTTTACCTATCAATGACTACTTAACACAGGAACAGTAGAGCAAGACAAGGTAGACAGGGAAATACTAGAGGAAATATGCAACTGCTTCGCCCTCACGAGAAGCCCTGGAGAAATTGTGGAGAACCCATCACAGTGGATACAAATGTGTATGTAACATTATGTATACTAGCTACAGATACTCTCCAGAGACCCACAGGGCATATATTAGGGGTATCACAAGCCTCAGCTTCCAGAATATTACATTGGTTTCTAAATGCAATGCTAGAACATGGAAGGGAGCCTATTTCTCACGTGCAGCAGAGATTAGAGCAGCAATCATACAAGAATTGTTTGCAATATCACACTTTCCTGAAGTACTGGGGCCCATAGATTGCACTTGCATAAAAATAAAAAACCCATACAGTGAACAGGGAAGGAGGTACATTAACAGGAAAGGATACCACTCTATAAATTGTCAGGTTGACTGTAATGCCCAAGGGATCATCTATAATGTCTGTGCAGGTAACACAGGCAGTTTTCATGACTCACACATATGGCACACCTACGAGCTATACACAAGGTTTGCTAGGGGTGACTTCCCACAAGGACATCTAGGGGAGGATGCAGGTTATATACTGGAACTGTGGCTCATAACACCTATGAGAAACCCATACAATCCCACTGAGCAATTATGCAACGATGCCCACACTCAAACTAGGAATATCATAGAACATGTATTTGACTTGCAAAAATCAAAGTTCCCTGCAGGAGTTGTGCTGCAGTATATCCCATCCACTTCTGCCCAAATACTCACAGTCTATGTCATGTTGCACAATATCATTCTCAGGAAACAACTTTAACAAGGACAACAAGGCCTTGGACCACAGGCAGGGCCTGCAGCTCCAGCAGATATAGATGATGAGTCTGAGGGAGAACCACCAGATGTAGGCAGGCACAATATGCCATGGCTCTGGCAGAGGCAAAGAACAGTAAACACACTTATTACTTAAGTGAAAATCCTAAACACATACAAAGATTAAATAAAACTTATGTTTGCAAAAGTCCACGGACTTTACTTAATCATGTAATAGCTGTATGTTAGCATCAGACAGAGGCACCCTCCAAGGACACATCTTGTGGCTGCAGTATTAACAGCCAAGTATGGAACCTGTATGAAAAAAGGTATATAACTGATTACTCTCATATGCAAATACTTAAATGTCTTGAAAATGAAACATAGCTCATAGTTCATATTTATATACTAGACTAGCATCCACCAAGACTTTTATAAGCCTAGCCGTGCATTCTAGCCCAACTGTGTTCCATGTATCATGGACGTTTATTGCGAGGGGGTATGTTTGTTAGGAAGTTTCTAGTGATTATGTGGGATGGTATATTAGCTTGATTATTACTGTCTGCATCTGTATATCAAAGACATGGGGGTCAAACCCAGGGTGAATTTCTGATTTCCCATCTATTGGTTATGGTTAAGCTTAAACCTGGTTAGTGATGAACTCTGCTTCACGTGGATGGGGAGCCTGTTGCAGAGCATGGAGATCCTCTGAGACAAATCTGTCTCACCAACATGACTTACTTATGTCACAAGCAAAATTTAAATCCTTGGACCTAGTGGTTTTGATGCTGTTCATTTTGCAGATGTGCAAAACATCTATCGGAGTTGGATCCGAGGATGCCTTCTAAGCCAGGCATAGATTATCTCTCAAGAACCTTTAAGAAACAAAATATAGAGCTAGAGCTTTAAGGTGATTCATATAGTACAATGTGTTTATACCCTTAATTGTCCTGGTAAGGAACCTTTGTGGACAATCCAACTGTTGCATATGCTTCATCAGGTATATGTTGAAGGGGACATTATACTTAATGATGGCCTGATAAGGGCTGAATAAAGTGGTACTATGGCATCCTTGGACCTGGCTGCCATGCCCTTTCTTATAAATCGGGTGGCAGAGAATGGTTTCCTTACTACCTTGGCCACATATTGGTAAAAGGCTAGTGGGCACATTCTGGCCCAGTGGACTTCCCCGGTAATCAAACTGAAAATAAATAAATAAATAAATAAATAAATAAATAAATATGTTCCCAGATCCCTGAGTACTGGGTAACACTTAAGGATGTCTTATCGATGGAGTAATTAGCCCAGGTGGCACTATAATGCATTTCTCAGCATGGAGTTTTACTGTATGACTTGTATGGCACCAATCATGTGTGTGTGTGTGTGTGTGTGTGTGTGTGTGTGTGTGTGTGTGTGTGTGTGTGTGTGTGTGTGTGTGTGTGTGTGTGTGTGTGTGTTAGGCCCTTTTGGACGATGTTTATGTCATAGGAATAATCTTTGATAGCTCCCAATTTGCAATCCTCTGCGAGCTTGAAAACCAAAGGCCCTTAACATTAGCCTTTAACAATGAGGGCTAGATGACGAATAGGAGCAGTCCCAGCACACAGCCCTGGGGTATGCTGCTGGTGTCCTTTCTCTTAGTGGAGGTGGACTCACCAATCCCGACTTCCTGGGTTCTGTCTGTGGGCCAGCTGGCAATCTAATGAGTTTTATAGAGATTTACACCCAGTTCAGTGACTTTGTCAACTATACCCAAGTGGAGAATTGTATCAAATGCCTTATCCAAGTTCAGGTAGGCAGTGTGCACCACTTCCCCCCTCATCTATCACCTTGGTGACCATTTCAAAGAAGTCCACTGGCTTTAGTAGGCATGATCTTTCCTTGACAAAGCCAAATTGAGATGGGTCCAGTGTCCAAATTTATTTATTTATTTATTTTCAGTTTGATTACCAGGGAGGTCCACTGGGCCAAGAAGTGCCCATTTTCAGTGGAGGCCCGGGTAGAAAAGCTCCATGTGCAATACAGTACAATAAAGGTTACAAAATACAAAAAAAGTTTACATAATGTTAGAGAAGAAATACAAGAGTAAGATTCATACATTCAAAAAAACTGCAAGTGTAATATACCAAAGGTCACCTATGTCTTTTAAAACACCATAAATTGAATGAAAACCAGACCGTGTAAAATCCAAATATCTTTTTTTTATTTCTGAACCAGATTAAGCGCTTTTTGCTACAACATATAGCCTTCATCAGAATAAACTTCCCATCCCACGAAAGAGCCAATAAATTATAAGAGATAAATATACATTTGTATATAAACAAAATTTTTATATGCAACTATTTTTAACATAAAGTTTTCATTCATTTAGTTAGTACCTTAAAGTTTTATAAGAATAAAGTGGATATATGTTTCAGAAATAATATTATTAATGTTTTTTAGAGTGTAATTGATCATTAGTATGTTGATTGTTTTACATTGGTGATTGGCTAATATTTATTTATAAAAATGAAGATGGTCTGATGGGAAGTTTATTCTGATGAAGGCTATATGTTGTAGCCGAAAGCGCTCAATCTGGTTCAAAATTAAAATAAAGATATTTGGATTTTATACAGCCTGGTTTTCATTCAATTTATGGTGTTTTAAATTATTTTGGGTGATTGGACATGTTTTACGCCTATGTCTTTGTGGATCTTTTCCATGATAATTCATTCCATGGTTTTGTATATTAAACTCATCAGACTAACAGGGCAGTTATTTCTGGGACTGGTCGATGGTACGCTCTTGTGAAGCAGGATAACAATTGCAGATCTCCATTCACATGGTATAAAGCCTGTTTTGAGGCTATAGTTAAAAAAATACTTAAGTGTTCCTGATAGGCCATTTTTTCAGCTGTTTAGGAGGCATTCTGCGCTTAGAAAGCACCTTTATATATATATATATATATATATATATATATATATATATATATATATATATATATATATATATATATATATATATATATATATATATATATGTGTGTGTGTGTGTGTGTGTGTATATATAAATAAAAAAAAAAACACAAAAAATCTACATTTTGTACTTTTATGCAAGGGCAAGACCCCCTGCACCTCCCATGTGAGGGGCTATACCCCACACCCCTGTAAATTATTATATACCAACTCCAAGATTGCACTACAGTGAAGAAAAGGTTATATTTCCCAATCCTCACTGTACCATGATCCCCATTCAAAAGCTTCTAGTTTTCACAAACTCGATCATATGGTCTCGACCATATGAATTTAAAGTTTATGAAAACATGATTAACTGTTTTATATATATATATATATATATATATATATATATATATATATATATATATATATATATATATGTGTGTGTGTGTGTGTGTGTGTGTGTGTCATTTTGTTAGAATTATTATAACTCATCACATTTCATAAGTATGTGTTTATGTCAGTATGACTTTTGATATACATATGTCCCATACCACAACATGTTACTCAGATCATGCAGCTCAATGCAACTGAAATGTATTTGCAGCCACAAATTCTGCCTTTTACATAGAAATACAGTCCCATGACTACTTAAGGTCACACCCATGCAGGCATCTCTTAAGTAAGTCTCCATTCATTCTTAAATTAGTACATCTCTAATTATGATGCTAAAAAGTAAGATCTCCTGTGGTACTAAAAGTTAATAAGACAAACTTAACATTGTATCCTTCTTTTTCTCATGGGTTTGATTCCCAAATGATACTACTCAAGCTTACTACTGTTTAAGTACCAGCAACTCAATATGTTACAAGTCATACAATCTTTCCTCCAACCAACAATGATTATAGCAAATGTATAAAACATTTCAGTGTTTAACATGGGAACATGTCAACAGGTTGAGCATCACACATGGCAAAATCTCACTGTCATATTTCACACCATCCGTGCTTTTTGATTTCATTATTGCCAATGTTTCTGCCAAGCCATTATCATGTTTTCAGTTGCACAAATGCAGCTGGCTAGGTTGTGCATTTTTGCACACAGGCTGTTTCCCGTGAGATCTAAACTGGGCACTAAGCAAAGCAAAAAACACAGCATCAATTGGACCAGACGGTGTCTCGGGCTGCATCCTACATGAACTCCAAGAAGAGCTAAACCCAAACATAAAACTACTGTTCAATCTCAGCCTTACTACAGGATATGTGCCCAAAGAGTGGCGTACAGCAACAGTGGTCCCTCTCCATAAAGGTGGTGCCTCAACGGATCCTGGAAACTATCGCCCCATAAGCCTGACTAGCTTGGTCTGCAAAGCTATGGAAAGGATCATCATGGACCTCATAAATAAAGATATTGGGGACCTACAGACACTGGATCCTACCCAGTTTGGCTTTGTTAAGGGCAGATCCTGCCTCTTAAACCTGGTTGATTTCTTTGAAACAGTCACCAAGGCCATTGACGAGGGAAGGTGGTCCACACAGCCTACCTGGACCTAGCAAAAGCCTTCGATACAATACCCCACTCGGGCATTATAGATAAGCTCACCAGCTTAAATATAAACCCCTATGTCACTAGATGGATTGCAAACTGGCTCAAGGACAGAACCCACATGGTTAGAATTGCTGGAGCCATGTCAGACTCCAAACCAGTTACAAGTGGTGTCCCACAAGGCTCAGTCCTGGGACTTCTCTTGTTCGGTATATATTTCTTGGAGGTACAGGCCAACACGGAAGGACTGTGGCTGACCAGGTTCGCAGATGACTGCAAACTGGGCGCCATAATCAACTCTCCAGCCGACACAAGCATCCTCCAAAAGGGCTTCATAGAAACAGACAACTGGTGCCAGAGCCATGGCCTCAAGCTAAATGCCAAAAAGTGTATAGTCATCCCCTTTGGCAAAAACAAAGTGCCCACAAATTACCACATAGGTGGTAATCCATTAAGTACAAAAGAAGTAATTAGGGACCTGGGGACCCAAGTTGATAGCAATCTCTCATTTGACAACCACGTGGCCAAAGTGGTTAGAAAAACATTTTATATAGCCCACCTAATCATGAAGGGATTCACATCTAGATCAGGGGAGGTCATCGTGCCTCTTTACTCATCCCTCATCAGGCCCATAATTGAGTACAATGCCCCTTTTGGGATGTACCTTACCAGACACCTGCAGCAACTGGAAAGACCCCAAAAGTACCTCACCAAGAGGATCAAAGGGCTCAAACAGATGCCATATGCTGCCCGGTGTAAGAAACTCCAGCTCTACTCAGTGGCATACCGCCTATTCAGAGGCAATCTGTGCCTGACGTATAAAGCCATGTCCAACCCGAAATTAATGGACATGCTGCACCTCAGAAAATCTAAATCCCATCGAGCTACGCGCTCGAGAGACTTGAACCTCAGCACTGAAATAAATAGGACATGCTGGAGGGACAGATTCATAACCCAGAGGCTCCCTTCACTCTGGAATAAAATCCCAGTCCAGGTTAGGCAGAGTCCCTCATTGACTCTCTTCAAGAGGAATCTTGATGAGTGGATGGGAGATCGTAGGTTTACCCCGGGTATCACTTCTGTGTCACTGTTAGACAGAGGCACAGTATACTAACCTCGAAAAAGGGCATAGCAAAATAAATTTAAAATGGTTGGCGAAGGCCAAACACATTCTGGCTAGGCTTATAAATGCCCTAGGGCAGATAGCCTAGTATGAACCTATGAACCTATGATCCTAATTCAGACACCTGTTACAAGGTGTACTTCTGTAGACATGGCTGATAAAGGTGAGGATGGTGTTCCATTTACAGCACAAAGATGAAATGTTGAAGAGCCCTGGATTTCTGTGACACTCTCCATTAAGCACTACAGATGGAGTCTGCTACAGATGGATTACACTGAGTCTCAGTATAAGGATGAGGATTTGGAATAGCTTGGCAAAGGCTGTCTCCAATGCAGCTGGTATTATGTGCACTGGGGAGCAATGTTATCACCACAAATGTGATATGAAGAGGTGCAAGCAGGATCTCCTGAGCCAATGGAAGGAGGAATGCAAGACTGCAAACACCTCCAAGTTGTATAGGTATAGTGACCCATCAACAATGCATGATGTAGCATTGATTAGCCAGCCAAGACAGTTATTCATTACTTTTTTCTTTTCTCTGCTGTACAGTAGCAGAAACTGATAGCAGAAAATTATGAGGCACATCAGGAGAGACTAACGTGATTCAGAGAGGCACAGGGTAAGACAGGATCTCTGAATGTGAGACAGATAAGTATTTTCAGTCCATCATTCTATATCATCATGAGCAGGAATACCTAAACTTTTATATCAAGCCTTCATTCCTGCTACAATAGATCTTGGTACTGCATTAGACAATGAGAACACCACCTCAGATTTTATTACAGGATAGTATTTATAACTTATTAATTGCAATTCTGCATGACATTAACAATTCAGCTTTTGCAAATTCAGTTATTAACTTTGAAAGCATATCTCCGATATGGCATAGTCAAATACATGTTTCTATTTGTCATATCATGGCATTGTGATTAATGGATTTTATGGCACATAATGTCTTCCTATCATATCTGGATGTGGCAATGGTGTACCTATTTATTTCTAAAATATTTGTTATGTATTGAAATAATAAAGTAATATGACATGACACTCATCTAATTCTCTCTTTTTTATCTCCCCTACCCACCCTATTGCTCTTTTTTTCATAGGTTCATAGGTAGGTACTAGGTTATTGACCCTAGGGCCTATATAAGCCTAGCCAAAAGGTACTCTGGCTTTCGCCACCCAAGAAAATGATTTTCCTGTGCCACTGTTGAACAGAGCCACAGAAGTGATCCCCGGGGTGAATTTCCTATCTTCCATCCAATCATCAAGCTTTTTCTTGAAGAGTGCTAATGAGGAGCTTTGCTTGATATAGAGAGGTAGTTTGTTCCAGAGTATGGGAAGTCTCTGGGACAGGAATCTATCCCTCCAGCATGTTCTGTTTATTGTAGTGACAAGGTTTAGGTCCCTAGAGTGAGTAGCTCAGAGGGATTGGGATTTCTTTAAGTGGAGCATGTCCAAAAGCTCTGGGTTTGACATAACTTTGTGTGTTAGGCAGAGATCACCTCCGAGTAGGTGATATGTGACGGAGTAAAGCTGCAGTTTTTTGAAACGGTCTGCATAGGGCATCTGTTTGAGGCCAGTTATCCTCTTTGTGAGGTATTTCTGTGGCCATTCCAGTTGTTGTATATGTCTATAATGGGTCTAATGAGTGATGAGCAGAGGGTAACAATGACCTCTTTTTTCCTGGATGAGAAACTTTTGTGATGAGGTGTGCCACATAGAAGGATTTTCTGACTACTGTGGTGATGTGATTATCAAAGGAGAGACTACTGTCCACCTGTGTCCCAAGGTCTCTTATCACACTTTTGGTGTTAAGTAGACTACCACCTATGTGGCAGTTTATGCGTACAGAGTTTTTACCAAAAGGGATGATAACTCACTTTTTGGCATTGAGCTTGAGGCCCTGGCTTTGGCACCAAGCATCTGTCTCAGTGAGGCCCTTTTGTAGGATTTCCACATATTTTGGAGTTTTGATTATGGCTCCTAGTTTGCAGTCATCTGCGAATTTCGTTAGCCATCTTGTGACATACGGATTTATACCTAGTTTAGTGAGTTTATCTATAATTCCAGAGTGGGGGATGGTGTTGAAAGTCTTGGTGAGATCTAGATAGGCTGTGTGAACCACCTTACCCTCATTTACGGCTTTGGTAACCGCTTCAAAGAAGTCTATCAGGTTTAGGACACATGATCTGCCTTTTACATACCCGAACTGGGTGGGGTCCTGAGTTTGGAGATTACCAATGTCATTGTTTATAAGTTCCATGATGATACGTTCTATAGCCTTGCAGACCAGGCTTGTCAGGCTAATGGTGTGGTAGTTTCTGGGGTTCGTGGTGGCTCCCGTTTTGTGCAGTGGGATAACCGTCGCTGTGTGTCATTCAGTAGGCACACAGCCTGAGGTGAGGCTATGATTGAACATGGTACTTAGGTGAGGTGCCAGTTTGTACTTTAGTTAATGCAGAACGCAGCCTGGGATGTTGTCAGGTCCCATGGATGCTGTGTTCTTGGCTTTGGAGAGTGTGTTTTTTACCTGTGCAGCCGTGATTACAGGAACTTTGCATTCTTCTGGTATAGAGATGGGCCCTTTAGGGGATGAGAGGGGGGTAAAGTTAGCACTGAACCTATCTGCCAGGATGTTGGCAATATCAGTTGGTTCTGTATATTTAGTGCCACTGTGCTGTATCTCAGAGCAGATCTGAGTGTTGCCATTGAGATTTTTGACATAGCTATAGAATGCTTTGTGGTTGTCTTTAGAGTCAGTGGCAATTTTGTTTTCGTAACTAGCTTTGGAGGATTTTATGAGGGATCTCAGCTTCTTACTGAGGCTGACCAGGGAGTTCCTCCAATCATGGAATTTTACTCTTTTTTGCAACAGTTTCTTTCTTCTTTTGTAGAGTTTGTTTATGACAGAAGACCACCAGATTGACTTCCTTTTTTTGGAGGATAGCATCTTGGTTCTGTTAAGGATTGCATGATCCATGCACTCGTGTAAGTGCTTATAAAGTGTATTTGTGTAGGATTCACAAGTCATACCTCTATTGTCCATCAGCATGGGTGTCATGAAGTTTGCCACTTCTGTCTTAAGAAGCATTAAGTTGGCTTTGGAGAAATTTTTTACAGTGGTTTCCCTAATGGGGGTGGGGTGGGGGAGGGACGTGGATGTCTAGGGTGATTAGCTTGTGGTCGGATCTGACCAACGAGGAATTGACCTCTGGTGTAGAGCACCGGTTGCCCATGTTGGTAAAAACCAGGTCTAGGATATTGCTGCCCCTTGTGGGGGTGTGGATAAGTTGATCCAAGGCACTGGAATTTATGAATTCCAGAAAACGTTGAGCACAAGATTTGGTACATGAGTAGTTTTCCCAGTTAATGGTGGGGTAGTTGAAATCGCCCATTATTAGGGTGTTAGGTTGTACCCTAATATTTTACAGTGTATCAAGAAATGAGGAGTGGGAATCCTGGGGCATGGTGGGATTGCGGTCTTGCCCAGAGTTAGTTGTACTTGGATAATCTCAGATGCATTATGCTGAGCAACTAACCTGGAGGTGTGGATATCCTTAATGAATATGGACACGCCTCCGCCTTTAGTGTTTCGGTCCAAGTTAGGTGGCTGAAAGGTGTGGTATGAATTATAGCCTGGTAATGCAGGGGTACTCTCTGGAGCCTTGAACCAGGTCTCTGTCACTGCACAGGTGTCGATGTTCTCCATTTTAAGGAGTTCCTCAGGTGAGTGCATTTTGAGGTTTAGACTTCTAGCATTGAGTAGCAATACCCTCAGATTCTTCTTGCTTGTACCTGTTACGGTGGTGAATTTGTCATTTGTACCTTGCCTAAAAAAGGCACTATAGGGGTGGCTAGAGCCTTAATCAGTATCCAGAATCCCAGGGGCAACAGGTGCAGGCCATCTCTGACAAAGCATCTGGGTTTTTCGATCATGTCGTCCCAGGCAGACAGATACTGGATCCCCTTAGAATGACACCAGAAGCTTAGCCAGTTGTTGAAGTCAATCATTTTGTCCTTGTACTGTGGTATCATTCTGGGTGATGGCAGGATGCTACTCAGGGTCAGGGTCATACCTGCCTGGGCTACAAGATCAGGCAGCTCCTCCATTTCCTTTTTCTATGTAGTCCAGGGAGGTACATCTCAGGTCATTCACACCAACATGGACAATGACAGAGTCATATTTGTACTTGTTGTGGAGTGACCTGAGTGCATGTGTTATGTGGTGGATCCTGGCACCCGACAGGCAGCTGACAGTAACTTTCTCCTTGTTTAGCCTGGTGAGTGGAACATCAGTGTGCCTGACTATAGAGTCACCTATGACTAGAGTGTTGGGTACATTGTTATGCCTTATGGGCTGTGGTTGAGTGGCACACTGAGTTTGTGGGCTATGTGTCATTTGGGTTGTGTTGAAGAGTGGAGGTTGCTTGTGTTTCTGCTTTGGACGTCCATGTTGCTTGGGCAGGTTTTTACTGAGAGCCTCCATGAATGTTGGTGTGTGTTTTGTGTTTCTATGTGTGTGTTTTGGTGGTGTAGGTTTTGAGGGACTATGTGATGAGTGTGGTGTGGTGCAAGTGTTTACCTTCTCTTGACTGTCTAGTCCAGTCTTGGGTGAAGAGAGTTTGCTTCCAGTTTGGCTATATAAGTGCATCTCTCACAGGTTGTAGTGTTGGGTGGTAGACGGAGAGGGTTGTCTGTGTACATGAGGCAATTGCTGCATTGCCCCAAGATGCCCAGATTCATCAGGTAGACAGGAGAAAACACCGGGAGCTGACCCTTAGACATGCCTGGATAGGTGCTTATTTGTTAAGTACTAGAAACTGTTTTCCTCTAGACAAGTGAGGAAAGTTGAGTGCTGTAGTAATTTGTAACTTATTTAGTGCTTGCGAGTTCTGAACAAGTGCTGAGCTCAAAGAAACAGACTTGAGTGCTGAAACTAAAAAACTGGCTAGTTCTAAGAAACAGTATTAAGCTAGAAGGCTTTTCTCCAACACAGAAAGTCTTGGGGGCTCAGAAGCCCACAAACAGTCCTGGACGCAGCAAATCTGTATCCAGACTAGACTACCCACAGGAAAGGCAGGAAACAAGCTTAGAATTTTTTATTTTTTTTAAATGGAAAGAGAGAAAGGAGAGGCAAAAACTAAGTGGATTGGCCTTCTCAAATGTTCTCCCTGCATTAGGTAGAATTAAGTAATAACACTAGACTGAGAGGAGTGTCCCAGATCAAATTTACAGTAGGGTCAGGCAACTGCAAAGCCACCAACTATAAGAACAGCATACAAATAGAGAGGGAGGGTGGGAAACAAACTGCAGAAATGTTTCTCACAGCAGAAAAGCAGCAGTTAGCCTTTAAATGAAAGTTTTAAACAGATAAAGGGGCCTCTAGAGAAAGCTTTTAACTGCAAACAAGTTATCAGAATCAAACAACCCAAACAGATGCTTAATAAAAGTAGACAATTTCCAGCTAATACCTCACACACAGTGAAACTAGCTAGAAACATATGCAGTAGACAAAGTGTTATAAATAACTCGAAAAATAAGCAAAAAAACAGGATACTTAATGTTATATATTATAGATCCGAGTTTGCTCAATGTCCTTCCTTCGATTAGCTCAGTGTGAGCTAATCGAAGGAATATTACTTTTTTTAATACATTGCTGCTAAAACAAAATGACCATCAACACAGGGGAGCTAGACCAGCCACTGCGGTTTAGCCCACCATACCTCCTCAGATGGCTGCAGTGGCACCAGTCTTCACAGACACCCAGCACTTCTGGGTTGCAACCCTCAGCATTGCCTCCACAACACCTGTTCTACCTGCTCTACCTGTATCAGGTAGCTCTGCCCAGCTGCTGGTGTAGTGGTACCTTCTAGGAGCAGTAATTGTGGAAGTGGAGATTTTGATACCCATCAGGAGCTGACATGGCTGGTGGGGAACATAATGGAGATGAGCCTCAGTGACTGAATTGGCAGGGTTGAAAAGGTCCTTCAATGTGTTGCTGAATCATTTTATTTTAATTTTTTTTATTTAATTTTATTTAACATTTGTTGACCGGGAAAGTCCGACTAGGTTCCACAGATCCTGTTTTCAGTGGAGGCCCAGGGAGAAATGCTCCAGACGCATGTCTTTAGAATGTGGGAGGAAACCGGAGTACCCAGAGGAAACCCACGCGAACGCAGGGAGAACATGCAAACTCCACACAGAAGGCACCCCGGCTGAGAATCGAACCAGAGAACCTCTTGCTGTGAGGCGACAGCATTAACCGCTGCACCACTGCGCCGCCCAATCATCATGGGACAGAATCATGATCATCATCAGAATCATGCCACATCCAGCACTGACCTACGCAAATAACACAGGAAACAGTGATGGCAGTACTGATGGCAAAGACTACAGGCTAACTGTTCTCAAGCTGGACCTGGATGTTGTCCTCCAACCTTCTGTGTCTATCACTATACATTTCTTTCTTGTATGCCCTGTACATCTGCACCTGCTACCTAATGTACTCTGAGTTAATAAAGCATGTTTTTATTTATTTTTCGAGTGGTTCTTGCCAGTGGTTTGGTTGTTTTTTTTGCTTTTTGCGGTTTTATATAACATACTCTACTTACCTGACCCTCTCATTTCTATGCATCTTCCGCAATACTCCTCTCGCTCTCTCTCTAAAAAAATGGGCACATGACACACAAAAAATTATACCCCATACATAGCTGTCCACTTTACCTATGTGTCATCTTGCCACACTTGGATTGGTCCAATGTGCTATTCAGCATTATTCTGTTGTAGTCCCCCATCTGTGACTTGATGACTTTCTAAATTCAACAACTTCTGTTTATATTTCAATATTTATGTTGTGATGAAGTGGACAGCTATAGTACTCTCCCACCATCATCCTGCAAATTCCTGCATTCTTTCCCCTGTGTCATACGCTTGCCCCCATTTTCACCACTGTCCTATTAACCTCTTTTTCACATGTTTAAACTGCTTAAAAAATAGAATCACACACAACGTACATGGCCAATCGCCACTTTTGTACTCTGTGTTTGTGCAAAACTTAGCATTGCGCACAATTGCTGAGTGGTGGTGAATAGTGGTTCATGTACTATGGCAAACACTGGTGAGTTTTTGCTGTTACCCACACCAGTCACTTTATCTTCATCAAATGTGCTTTAACCTACCGTGCTATAGGAATACAGAGTAAAGGCACTATTTTGAAACAGTCACTGTAACAGTTATATGTCTGCTGGATGTATTAAACTAAGAGTTGTTGTATGATGTGTTGAGATAGTTCACGTCTATAGACTGATGTTTTTGCATACTGTCAAGGGTTCAATTCCAGACTTATGTCAAAATATTATTTCATATTTCTTTATATTTCTTCCATGTCCTTAAATATGAACTGCTGTATTTATCTCTAGTTATAACATTTCCTGACTCTAGCATAACTAGAAAAAATATAGCAAGCATTTGACTGGTGCAGCCTTTGCAAACATATTCCATCCTCAACAATGAGTCTTACTAAACCATCATTATCCTGCTCATGTCTTAATCTTGTTTTTACTTTCCTACCTCTTCTTGTTTTCCAGAGCAAGCACTTTATTTTATAGAGTAATAATGAAAAACACCTAAGAGTAACATGCCATATAAATGTCTGATAAACAAAACTCTTGGTACTTCTCTTTCCATTACTGTCTCTCCCTTCACATTATCACCTTCAATAATTGTCACTCTCCCTTCAATTGTGTGATTTTCAATTTGTGAATTAAGAGTTCCTTTGTGGTGTGCTGAGATAATGCTCAGATCTATAAACTGATTTTTGCATATTTCAAGGGTTCTAATTCAGAAATATGTCAGACTATTATTGACTGTTTTATTACGCTATTTATGTGTAGGCGTTGTCTATATATCGTTTTAGCTGCCAGTATTCTCTTTTTATGATAATTTACTTGTTGCCTTTCTCCCTCTCTTCATGTGTATCTTTCTATACCTTCAGTGTCATCACTCTTTCTCATCAGCGCTTCCATTATGCCTGGCTTTAAGCAGCGCCTGTATCTTAGGGGAAATGCAAATATAACATTCTTTGCCTGTCTCTGTCCCTCTCTCCATCTCTCTATCTGTTCGCACTTCTGCATCGTAATTTTTTACATTTGCCTCTTTATTATGCTACTGTATATAATGCACACATTACATCATTTTACAATTGTCATAAGTGCAATGAAGACTAATACAGATGTACATTCTCCTTTAATTAAATCTGCTATCAGATTTAAATTTTTTGAAGTAGGAGTTACTGTATGGTGTGGTTAGATAATTCTAGCGTCCATAGATTTGTTTTAGAATACTGTCAAGGCTTGAATCCAGATGTACACTAAAGTGTTCTTGAATGTTTTGCATGACTCATTTGTGTGTAAGTGTTGGCTACACATTTTATTAACACACAATTATCCTGCTGCTGTTTTAACCTGCTTGATCAGTATTATCACTGTCTTCTACAGATCTTGCCTAAAAAATTATGGTGACAAACCAGAGTGATGCAACACAAAAAATGTGCAGAAATGGACCATAAGCAAATTTCTTCCTATGTTTCTGATCATGTTGCCCAGTCCCTCTTCTCTATGTATTGTCTCAGCTTTTACTCAGGGCTTACTATTGTACAACAATGCTGCCTGATGTTAAGTGGCATTCCATGTCTTATGACAAAAGCTGAAGTTTTTCATTTTGATCACATTAGCAGAGGTCACATTGCAGAATTGTGCTTACCCCACTTTGCTATAGAAATACAGACTGATTCGTTGTGAGACAGTTAGGGTAACACATGTATAAGGCTGAAAGATATCATGCACACCTTATGGGATATTACCCTGTCCTTACTGATGTGCCTACATTTTCCCATGCGTCAACCTATTCTCAGCGTGCCTTCAAATGTGTCAGTTAAATTTTAGAATTCTTGAGTTCTTATTTGTTGAGCTATGATAATCCTCCCATCTCTACACTTTTATTTCATACTGTCATTGATGTGAGTCCAGCTTTGTGTCAAATATTTATTTAATCTTTTCACATATTAATAGTATGTGTGTAAGTGTGCTCTGCATATTATGTCAAACAGTATCTTCCTTATGTCTTCATTATATTTCCACTGTCCGATAGTGTCTTCACCCATACTGTAAAAACCTTATTGTACACAGCAACACATCTGAAGTTTATAAAGTTTCAAAGGATGTACACGTCTACAGGTTAATACTTGTTGTCATCCCTACCCTTGAGAAACTCTGGAGAATCATTGACAATTGGAGGCATTAGGAAAATACATAGATTTGATTTTGTAAATTTATATAGTTCAAAAAATGCAAGATAACACAACACAACACAAATGTGCAGATATGAACCATAAACTAATATTTTAGTGTGTCTGTACATGTATCCAATGCCCGTCTTCAAACCACTTCTGTGTCATCAAATAAATCTCCTTAATTCAATTCTGTTTCCATAAGCCATGTTTGTTTCCACAAGCAATAACATGCTTGGTCCCACATGTGTTTCATAATCATTCACAAGATGCTCATATCTTCCCAGAAATAATTGCAACCCATGATGCATTCAGTGCTTTTTACTGTTTAAAACCACGCTACAATAGTCAGACGTGGACCATATTGCTGATATGCACTCAAGACGATAGGATAAAAGAAATTGTGTATACATCCTTTTTCTGAGGTAAACAATTATGTCACATACCTGTTATTGATGTAGTAACTGTAGAACTCATGCATGTCATATAACACATAGAATAACACAATATCCATAGCAATATGCCACAAATGCGTAGGCAGTCATTAGGTAGTCACTGTATTTGAGGACTGTGTCACTATACACTTGTATCATACATATGAGGAGTGAATGACTGCAACTGTCATGACAAAAGTATAAATCATGACATGTGAAACATAAACATATCATAGATCTGTGCGCTGAACTGGTTGTGGATGGCATCACCCATACTCAGACAGAGGTAATAGCCAACCTGCTAGCTGACATATTTGGAGCAAACTTCACCCCGTTACCTCCACTCATCCCCCAAAGTATACCTGCCACAATTCTTCAATCTATTATCTCAAGAGAGCAGATCATCTCAGTGCTCTCCATGGCCAAAAGCACAGCATCAACGGGACCAGACAACATCCCAGGTTGCCTTTTAAACAACTTAAAACATGACCTAGCATACCCACCTGGATCCCCATTTAACCACAGTCTGCAAACTGGCTATGTTCCGGCGGAATGGAAGACAGCAAAAGTAATCCATGTGCACAAAGGGGGACCATCAACTGATCTTGGGAATTATAGACCCATAAGCTTGACTGACCTCATCTGTAAGGCATTGTAAAGAATCATTATAGACCTTATTAACAAGGACAAAGATAATCTCCAAACTCTGGATGACAGAACCCAGTTCAGATTCTTTAATTGTAGATCATGCTTGTTAAAACATGATTGACTTCTTTGAGAAAGACACAAGGGCCCTTGACAAAGGAAAGAAAGTGCATACTACCTATCTTAACCTAGCCAAAACATTTGACACAGTCCCCGAGTCAGGTAGTATAGGGAAACTCTCCCAATTGGGAATTAACCCCTACATTAACAGATGGGTAGCCAACTGGCTCACCAACAAGAGCCATACTGCAAAAGTGAGTGACTTCACCTCTAGCAAAAGGCCAGTCACCAGTGGCATACCACAGGGTTCTGTGCTGTGCCCTAGGATGTTTCAAAAAATTGTTTTTCTCTAATCATTTTGCATAGATTTTTAAAATGTGAGGTTTGGTGAGTTGTGTATGTATGCAAAAATTTAGAATTGTCTGACTTCATTAAGTAAAAGCTCACAGCATGTAAAAACTCACACTGTTTCCAGTACTGCTAACTGCATTCCAGTGTTGTATTTATCTATCTCCAGTCAAATTTACTTGAGCTTCCATAGCCACCTGCAATCTACTTCACTTTTAAAGCCTTGTGTACTATTTAATGCTATGTTCATTGTTCAAAATTCTATGCTGTTTCCTGTTTACATTGTGCAGAGTGAAGCATTGTATTTAATTACTTTTTGATGATTTATCAATTCGTAAAGTTTCTACAAGTGTGGCTGGCAGTGTTAATGTTAATTGATAGAGCCCAGTTCCCCTAATGGTGAACCATGAACTCAGTGAGAAAGTCAACCAGAGCTATTACTGATGTCTGTCTTGTTGGCCAGCAGTTACCTGCCCTTAATATCTCAACTTGCTCAAATCAGCTTCCAACCAATAGTCACCTTTTACGTTGACTGTTCTATGATCTTAAAACCAACAAGCTAACTGTTTCAGTGAGTTATTCAAATGCTGTTGATGAAGTTCTGCAGTTATGGCAGTTCACTAGCATACCTACAACACAGAAGCTGAATGCAATGGCAAAACTCAAAAGTCTGTATCAGAAGCATTCTAGAATCAAGAAGAATAAGAAGTGCCAGTCAGATACACAGTCTCAGTTAGAAACCGATTTTAGCAATGCACTTTTGAAGCTTTTTGGTGTGAGGCATGCTGATGCAGAATTATTGATAAAGACTCAAGAAAATTGGAATCTTCTACAAGATCAATGTACAGGCAGAAAAATGATAATTGGTGGAGAGGACATTGAATTCAAAAAATTAATGGACAGAAAGGAAAAACGACTACAGGAAGAAATGAATGCCAAGATAAAGAACAGCTGAAAGAAACAGTCACACAAGCTAAAGAGCTGACAGAGGCAGAAGACAGTAATGAACATGAAAATGATGATGAAGATGATGCAGCAGCAAACATGTCAAAATCCCACCAGAATTTAATAACTGGTAGACAGCCTGTCAAAGAAGATAAACCCATCTTTCCTAACAGCTGATCCTGCAGCATGGAGTGACATGCCCGACTTTATCATTGCGAAACAAACTGTTACAGCTTTGCGAGTTAACGACTGTGCCGAATGAGCAGTCAAATTAGCAAGTGATTTCAGTCAAGCGCTGACTCACAATGAGGAACAGCGAAAGCTAGTATATCAGATCATTGAGCACCATCAACAGAAAGTCACAAAGCACTAAAAATACATTATAGTACTATAAATGAACTGATGTAAACTTGAGCTTACTACCTATGAATGTTGTTAATTTTTAATAGGCTTATTTTTTTCCTAAATTGTTTGACATTTGTGTTTTTCAGAATTACAAACATACATTTCAGATGCAGCATGAAACTGATACTTGCCATTTCTGTACAGATTTGTGAATATATTTCATTTCTATTGGTGCAATTTGCAAAAATAAATTGTAAAAATCCCAGAATTAAAGTGCACTGAGCTGTCACTTAACTTAGATTTTAAAGCTTTAAATTTTACGTGGTTCTTTGTCCAACCAATCCTCAGAAAATCAGGGGGTATGTGAACAGAAAATCAAAAAAAAATGTTTTTTTTTGCATATATACATGAAACACCCTATTGTGTCCCTCACTGTTTGGAATTTATTTCTTAGAAGTCCAGGCAAACTTGGACATCCTGAGGCTGACCAAGTATGCTGACAATTGCAAATCAGGAGCAATCATTGAGTCCCACAATAATGTTAATATACTGCAGACAGGGTTAATGCAGACAAATGATTGCTGACAATGCCATGGATTAAAGCTAAATGCAAAAAAAAAAATCATTATTATTCCCTTTGAAAAAGTTGATATCCCTGCAAATTACATTATAGAGAGCACCCCCAGTAAGTGTAGACCCAGTAGTATGTCACCTGGGCACTCAGGTTGATATCAACTTGAAATGTGACCACCACATATCCACAGTAGTAAGGAAATCCTTCTATGTGGCACATCTCATAAGTAAAGGCATCACATCTAGATCTAAGATTGTTATAACTGTATTATACTCAGCCCTTGTAAGAACAATGTACCTCACCAGATACCTGCAACAACTGGAGAAACCAAAGAGGTTCCTCACCAAGAAATTACAGGTTATACAAATCAAGTCTTACATGGGAAGTCTGAAAGCCCTGTCACTGTATTCTGTTTCCTACAGTTTGCTAAGGGGTTGCTTGTACCTGGCTTACAGGACAGTCTCTGTCCGGCTGTGATGGAAATGTTACACATTCATAAATCAAACTATATGAGGGTCACTCACTCCAGGGATCTTAACCCAGCCACTGACATGAACAGGCAATGCTGGAGAGATAGAGGTATTTTCCAGAGACTACTACTTCTCTGGAACAAGCATCCAGTTCACATGAAATAGAGCCCCTCCCTGATCCTCTTTAAATGCAACCTAGATCAATGAATGTGTGACAGCAAATTCTCTTCAGGGGTGGTGCCCATGCCCCTCCTGGATAGAGGAAGTTATTATTAGCTACCATAGGCCCTTACTTTTGCAAACTTCATTCACGTAACCATCGACAATTGGGGCAACTTGGGTAAATATGGCTAGGTATGTAAGGGCTCTAGGGTTGTTAGCCTAGTAGCCTTCTATGACCCTATCAACTTATGTTCTGTATTTCATCAAATTCAGATGGGTCTATATTCAGCTAACAAATATGAAAAACAGCAAACCACTTAACACTGAATGGAAAAGACTGAATGGGACAATCATCAAGCTAAAGCAGCATCGAAAAAAACTACATTGAATGGCCATAGTTGAACAACAACCAGGAAGTAACATGTTACATAAGGTAAGTGAAGGGAAGTCTTTAAAATGTTCCTTTTCTCCACTGTAGTGCAATCTCGGAGTTGGTATATATATATATATATATATATATATATATATATATATATATATATAGTTGGGGGGTGCAGCCCCCCCCTCCGGCTGGTTGTGTGTGTGATGTTGGCCGACTATGGCCATTTGATGTAATTTTTTGATGATTTTTTTAATTCGCTGATTGTCCTGTTCATTGTTTACTTTTCAGTGTTTTGCAGTTCGCTTTTTTTAATTTGGTAGCCAAAAATAGACCCAATTCAGACATGGTTAAATGTCTGTACTGCTTATCTGCATAAAGGACTGCATGTAGCACCACAGAGTACTGCCAATTCCCATTTTAAGTTCAACACCTCAAGACTTGATTACACGTGCACCAATACTGTGCCATCAGGCATGTAAATGAGACTACCAGCAGTGCACATCAGGGAAAGAGTTAAAAAAATTACAAGAATTATGTGAAGAGATTGCACAACTTATGTATCTGTTAATGGAATTTTGTAATTGAGGTATCTGGATTTTGCAGTGATTTTGACACAGTTATTATTTCATTCTGTTATGTATATCTGCACTCCAACACTTTCCCCTGTAACTTTGTTACAATGGTGTATAACATTTTCATACATGATCTGTTGGCATTAATCAGCAGTGCACTGTTATGCTTTGGAAGCATCTGTTTGTATTGTCAATGCCCATTGTCCAAGCATGAGCCAATACAATGTACACTGACAAAATAAATGGTTAATATTTCAATACCGTCATCCCAGGATGAACTGTCATGTATGCTTGCTTGACAATCCACTTTTTACAATTGTGATTGCCATTGAAACTCCGTACTGTGAAATAGGTACATGCCAGTCAAAGTAATGCAATATACATAAATGATAGTATGTAGATATTATCAGAGCAGAATGTCATTACATGGGGCAAGCATGCTGCTGTTATATCAGCCATTTTCACATCAGTAAAGTCAGACTTCTTCTGTGGCACTTGCAATGTATACTGTGTATTCTAGACAGAGTAACTAGTTAAGTCGGTGGGTTGAATCTGACAGTGCTGAACTTGCGTGTGTGTGCGGTTCTAGAGTCAGTTAAGTAAAGCTTCAACAACAGATGCGCTATGTCCACTTCCACTCAGGAGAAAACTTTACCTTTGGAGACAGTTCCTTTTGCACTTTATCCCAATTTAACACCAATCTTCTCTGCAACACAGTGATGATGTCATCCTATTGAAAGTACAGTGTCTGCTCTTAAATGTCAGACTTGTCCTATGTCACTTATCATTCATTCAGTACTCTTTAGCGTGTGTAACTTGATAGGTAGATGGATTGAATCCTGAAATGATTGACGTCTGTGAGTGTGTCTCTTCCTCTCACGCTGTGTGGAAAAGGCTTCAGAGACATATGTGATGTGTAGCTGTACAGTGTTACTGTGCTCCTGCACCACTTCCTTTCCATTGTAACTGAGCCATCGCCCTAGTAAACAATGGTGATGTCATCCTTTCACGTGTGCACTGTCACAGTTATAAACCAACATCTCATGTGGTGTTTGTGATTCAGGCAATGTTTTCTAGCTTGTAATCTTGGGTAGTTAGTTCAAATCCAGACATTACTACTTAGACTCACTTGTGTTAGCATGACGGCGAATGCACATATACAGTAGTTAACATTATTGTCTCACACATATATGTTGTGTACATGTTTAGCTTGAGAATTCCTCTTACAAGAAGTATTGCTCATTTTTAACAGAGAAATGCTTTATTTCAGACTAGTGATGACATTTAGGGAAATTATCCTTTTATACCAGTAGTGGTAAGCCTTCTAATCTGGCATGATGAAATGAGACAACGCTATGTATGTTGTTGTCTTAGTAAGCCCTGGTTTGAATCCATGACTCTCTACACATTGTACATGATTGGGATTCTACCATCACAGTGACCATCACATTATGCAGTACATGTGTTTGGGTCTACTGAGCAACAATCAATATTCTGTGTCAAAGTGACATATCACACTGCTTCACTGCTCTTTTAACTGAATTGCACATACACATGTATGTCTTTTCAGCAAAAACATGCAATGTAATGCTTTTAAATACCCAAATATCTCACAATTGTAGTATGACTTCTACTGGGGTATGTTCATTCTTCACAATTTCATGTAACTCCTGTAGTCACATAGGGATGTGTTTAAAACCTACAGTGACTGACTATATTTATTGTATCTCAGTATACTGCTATGCTATAGGCCTCATCTGTCAGTTTTACCAAAAATAACTGGTTTAGAACATAATCATATAATGTAATGACCCTTCCAGCTGTGTTAAGACTTCCAGTGTGGCACATGCGAATCATGCCTCCTTCTAAGCCAGAGGACCTACATAGGTGGCTGTTCAATTCCTGCAAAGGACAACATTATGTGTGTGTACTAATGTGACACAACCACCATTGCATCAAGTTCTTATTATTATCCATTTTATGTTGGACAAACAACTTTAAAGGCATTTTGTGATTTCATGGCAGTGAAACAGTTGTTTTGTGAATGTTGTGGTATGAGTGGTCCAGTGGTACATGCAGTCAGTAATGACATATATAGCATATCTACACAGATAAAGTTTGGTTCTGAGAGAGAGAGAGAGAGAGTGTGTGTGTGTGTGTGTGTGTGTGTGTGTGTGTGTGTGTGTGTGTGTGTGTGTGTGTGTGTGTGTGTGTGTGTGTACACACACACACACACACACACACACACACATATATATATATATATATATATATATATATATATATATATATATATATATATATGTACAAAGCAATGTAGATGAAAAAGCTTCCTTGGCTAAGCAACATTGATACTGGACTGTTCATAGTTGTGTGAACATTAAAATAGATATCTCCTTTTCATCATTCTGACAAATTAATACTATACACAATAACATCAACAGTCCGTTCTTTACTTCACACAATCATTTCAGTTATTTGTGACAAGCTCCATTGCTATCTCTTGTGGCAGACACAGTCAATAGGCAGCTGATTGAATCAGGTGAAACCTGTCTGTCAGATAACTGTATCAGACAGGAGTGCCTAGGCAAAAAAGTATTTATGTCACAGTCAGAGGGCAACATTTTTAAGGTGTAATGCTCTAAGTTAGGGGATCTATACCAATTACAACAGGAAACTGATGTCAGCTCTTTACGGATGTTCTTCAGGACAGAAGCACTGCACTTTTTTCTGAGGAATGAATGGTTGACATGTGGCTCTCTGATATCTGTCATGGCATGTGTATGAGTCTGTAAATGTTAAGTATGTCAATGATTGTTCACAGGCATTGCTTAATTTACAAATAATAGTGCTCTGTATTCCATGTCTTCATCCAAACATTTATATATTACTGTACCTCTTTGTTTCACACTGTAGAGCTTTATAGGACATGAGGGTTTACTGCAAGACATGCTGCAAGATCATCAGAAAGAGAGACTTTCTTGTGTGTTTGTGTTCTTCGCTTGCTGTTATGGTAGTGCCCACTCTAATTCCATGTTAACATGCCCAGTATAATGATGTAGTAGATGCATGCCAATTATCAAAAGAGACATTGAACTAATGAATGTCATCAGATATGTGTTGCCATTTGTAACTTATGTATTCTGACTGTTATTATATTGACATTTACCATTTACACGAATATAAAACACATGCTTGTCTAATACCTGTGTATAGGTAATATACCCCTTTCTATGGCTGCAAGTGATAACCTATGGCAAAGACATGTTCCTTTCTGATATGCGTGACACAACATGATGTAGGGCTCATTTCTTTTTGTTTATATTTGATGAAGTGGAGAATACAGCAGTACCACAAATAAATACCATGTGTATAAATCTCATATGCAATAACTGCAGTGTCTGCAAGTTTCCCTTAATGTATCGAGTGTCCTTGCTGTTACCTCAACTCAGCATTTTATTAACATTTATATCATATTTGTTACACTGTTGCATTGTATACTTCTCACATCCTTTGTTAGCATGTGAGGTTTTATTTATATGCATGGGTCAATAATTGTGAACAGGATTATTTATTATTATATCAATATGAAAGAATTTATGTTAAAAATGCACTTTGTGAAATAAGCACATTTTACTGAATTATCTATACAAATTTTCCCCATTTACCCTCCCCAGTTTTTTATTTCTGCACTAATCTCATTGTATTGTGTACATTATCCCCATTTAGCTTCCCCTGCATCTTAATGCTGTCAATAAACTTGCCCTTGCTTTGCATTAGTTGCCATTGTGTGTATGATTACTAGATTTGCCTACAGACAAGCCTTTTTGCTTACATTCTATGCCAGAGCTTCTTTGTATATTTTTGTGGCCACTAATACTTCTGCTGGCCATGAAACGGTGCAGATAAACATGCGTGCTTTATTATCAGCATCCATTTTCAATGAGCACTGCTGTTCATCGCGCTAACATGAAGTAATCGTGTAGGCTTAGCATGAAGTATACATGTTTGCTAATGAATCTGAGGGTCAATGCATATCGTTCAACTTATTTTATCGAGAATTTTAGATAAAGCCAACAAAAAGAGGGAAAAATAAAATCAGCGACAATTTCTAGATATAACTAATTCATTTTATAAATACAGCAGAAGGTTTTCCATTGACATGCATTTTCTAAACAATAAGAAGCATTAAATTATAATGTCTTATTTCATTAACTGACAATAGTCTTCAGTGATTTACCAGAACATCAGACTTTTTGAAGGGACAGCAAACAATTAGTGGCACTTGAGAACCATGGGAGGTTGCAATGTCCTATTCATTGGATCACAATGAGCCATCTGAAGTGTATTCAATCAAGAAAATATGTGTAATTGCTTGACATTGTGTGTGTGTGTGTGTGTGTGTGTGTGTGTGTGTGTGTGTGTGTGTGTGTGTGTGTGTGTGTGTGTGTGTGTGTGTGTGTGCATGTTTGTGTGTGTGTGCATTTATATACACATCAAATACTTATACAACTTATACTTTGGATGTAAAATACTACCTTCAACAACATTTTCATATGCTGCAGCAAGTTTGAAACATCAGGTGGAATAACTATTTTGCATGAAAAATATAAAAACAGTATAATAATGTCTTCCAGGTAGGATGTTATCAGGAAAATGTAAACTTATTGAAGTGGTAAGACGCTCTGCCTGTGGTATCTGGCCTCACAGCAATCCTGGGTGGTTGTTATTTCCCTGATAACACCAAAACTGGAGGGCACTAGTTGTGGCTTATTTGAGCCAGAATACAACATGTTTTATGTGGTACCATTTTACATCTGTTACAATGCAGTTACTACCACTCATCCCCTGTCATCAACAGCTTATTGTTCTGCTCACTTTAGCACTAACCTAGAGTGCACTAAATCTGACATAACCTCCACAGTACAGAAGGTACAATACTGGAAATAACAGTATAACATGATGAAAACTACTATGAAAGACACAAAAGCAGATAAAATGATAAGAAGTAAATGTAGAAACAAGCAAAATGTCTAATAAAAGTAGTATTAAATCATATTATAACTACAATTGCTGCATTCCATCAAAAAGATGATTAAAACCCTCTTACCTACAAGTTTCCTAGTCAAAAAATACAATATGATAAGGCTAAAAATTAAAAGCATTTAAATACAGAATTAATAAATTGAAAAAAAATACTAGGGGATCTCTACATAAAGTCAATCAAAACAGTGTGCCTGAAATGCTGATTAAGCCCGTAAGAAGTTCATACAGAAAATCAATCACTAAGCCAGCCATAGTACACAACCATCTTAGAGAGAACTACAAAAAGAGTACCCATAAAACATTACAAATGTAAAAAACTTAAAATATATTAAAAAAAGTTTGAAACATTTCAAAACAACACAGTAAAACATAAAACTGTATTTCCTATTCATCTTTCCCCAATAAAAGCAAATGATATCTGAGACAAAAAACATTACATGGGATTCCAAACAAATAAAATCTCATAATAAATTAAAAAATGGATATACCACCCAGAAAAGGTTGCAGAACTTTATTACTCATAAAAAAAGATATCTACAACTATAATTGGGGGTCTACTTTGAATGAGCGAAACCTCATATACCAGAAACCCATATTGTCGAGACGAGTGTGCCAAAAGTTCATATATTCAAAATTTAAAAAGAACAAAATACAGAAAACTGAACACCAATAATTAACATAGAGTTAGTTACAGCATTAGTAATATACATAGCTGTAAAAATGCCCTTTTCCCTAAGGTAGTGCAATCTTGGAGTTGGTATATTTAATTTGTGAGGGGTGCAGGGGCCCCCTGCTAGAATGATGTTAGAAAGCAATTCTAGTGAGGTATTTAGCATGGCACTTTTATTTGTGCTGTGAATTAGTTAGGGTATATGTACTGTAGTGTATACTGGTTTGCGATGTATGTTTTTCATACAGAAAATGCAGTGCAGGAATGGAACTCAGTGTAGTTTTTTATTGTAATGTTTTTTTAAGGATTTGCGGACTTGTGTGAAGAGTTAGTAGTGGGCGCTTGTGATTCCAGTTTAGGTTCAGCTCAGTGTAGCTTATCGGAAGGTTTCTGTTTATTTTGTTAAGGTAAGTTTAGAAAGATGGCTTTTTTAACCACTATAAACATAATTTATTACATTGTAAACTTCCCCAAGGTACACTAGATGATGGGGTCTTATCTGGCTTTGGCCCTTGTGGTCATTGTACCGTTTGTAGATATGTTACCAAGACAAAAGAATTTACCAGTAAAAATACTCCAAAAAATTTCCATATTAATATTTTTGCGAATTGCAGTTCCAACTGGATTATATACCTTGCGACTTGCACCTTGGCCTTTGATGTAGGTCAAACCTCTCGGCCACTTAAACTATGAATATCTGAACATCTTAGCAGTATTAGAAGTAAAAATTCTTCCAATGCTCTATACAAGCATTTTTTACAACATCCAACAGCATGTTTCAAATTCATTGTTATTGGCAGAATTATAGGCAGCAGGAACATGAAAGCTGGTTGGCATAGCATTTTAAATAAAGAAGAACGTACCTGTATTATTAAATTAGGTGTTTTGTTTTCACTGGATTTAAATGAACATCTTTAAAAACATGAAAAGTTATTAGTTATGCTTGATGACATTTCCTTTTTATATATGTGCATTTTATACCACTTCAGACCAAGCATTTATGACCAATATGTTAAAATGACCTTGCCAGTCTTCAGCATGGACTAGGGAACATCACTCTTTATTTGGTTTATGCATTCATGTATTTAATAACTAATGAGATGGTTGACATGATTGGTACACTTGACATTTAAAAGCTGTTTGAAATATTAACATATGTAAGCACACTGAAGAAGGCTTATAGCCGAAACCGGTATGTTTTGTAATTAAATGTGATTATTTCCTCTGACCGTAGTGCTGGCCATTTTTTTTTTGTTTTTGCATTACAATTTAGAAATTGGTCAGTGGAATTGGGGCAACTGGTGTTCGGTTTTCTTTATTTCATTCTTTTAAGGCTTTGAACACATTAATCTTCGGCAGACTCATCTCGACAATATGTTTTCCGGTTATATGAGGGTTCGCCCATTCAGAGTAGACCCCTTCTGAATCATAAAACCCTGTATTAAGACCCAAACACATACCTTTCCCCAAGAAACAAAGTCACTTCCAAATTAATCCCTAGATTCAACCAATCCCCTGTATAAAAGAATTTAAAAAACTAAACCTTGGATCCTCTTACAGTGATAGTTGAATCCAGACTAAAAAGAGAAAAAAAATCATGATATCATGAGACTCCTCAAAACATGACATGAAATAGCATAGCCTGGACTAAACCTGAATCCCTGCACTAAAGCCTGTTGGTCAGTTTTAGTACTGCAGATAGTACTGTTCCAAAAAGAAATGTTAAACATCAATGCTCATCAGAAAACAAAAACCTATATTAAAATGCCAAATGTGGATAAATTAAATATGTTTGGAAGTCTGGTATTAGATAGATAAGTATTTGTACTGTAGGGCTAAGATAAACAAATAAAAGATATGCATTTTACCACTTAGAGCTATGCTAATCACCACATAATTTTTTCCTAAATGTACATTTATCTGGTGCTACACTTCCAGTCAGTTTTTCCACAACACATACATACACACACGCACATACATACACACACACACACACACACACACACACACACACACACACACACACACACACACACACACACACACACACACACATACATAAACACACACTCACACAACCACGTAAACACACACTCATGCAAACACATAAACACACACTCACACAAACACATAAACACACACACACAAACAAACTGTCCACAAATGGAATAAATGAGTCACAGTTCATGGAGTCCAACTCCACTGAGACCATTTCAGTAAAACCTGACTCAGTGAACCTCAGAAAAAAGGCTTTAATATTCATTCTAAAGGGGAGCAAGTCCTGTTTTCTCCTTCCTAGCACTAAATGAACCAAGTTGAGATGAACTGAGCTTGATGATCCAAGAGTTAATAAAACACAACTCATTTCACTGAATCTCATTTCAACAACAGCTTACAATGCTAAATTTCAAAAGACTAAATGGGAAATCATAAACAAACACACTCACAACACTAATGGCTACCTCTTTCCACAACTTAAAAAATACTTACTTGTCCTCTTGACAGAACCAGACAATATAAAACCAAACTAAATAGGGGGTGCTACTCTCCCACATCTCCAACTTGGGGGGCTGTGCCCCCCACACCTCCAAACTATATACATTAACTCCAGGATCACACTACAGTGGGAAAAAGGGCATATACCTTTTACTTGCCTCACAGTACTCTACATGCTGCCACTACTGCGGGGAACGCACAAAACATCCGCCTTATTACTTTAGATACTTCCCATACAAATGTAAAGATACATACCCCCATTTAAAAACACTACAACACCACTTTCTGCATTACTATCAGTATTCTGACACTCAGCACTGTAAGTTACAGAAATTCTTTCTATCATAAACAAATTAAAGGCGAATAGAAACCCACATCAGGTCTATAGTTTACAATTCAA
Organism: Protopterus annectens; assembly: GCF_019279795.1. Classification (NCBI taxonomy): domain Eukaryota; kingdom Metazoa; phylum Chordata; order Ceratodontiformes; family Protopteridae; genus Protopterus; species Protopterus annectens. The sequence goes on from NC_056751.1 coordinate 215,655,588, forward strand.
TTAAATGAGATTCAATCAAATGAATTTTCAGTATTTTGAAAATGATGTGATTTGATCTCAGTGAAATGAATTTCAGTGAAATGGGATTTCAGTGATCTGAAGTAGACCTATATATATATATATATATATATATATATATATATATATATATATACATATAGATCAATGTCAGAAACTCAAAATTTATATTGTCCATATTGTCAAGATGATATGATCGAGTTTCCAAAAACTTGAAATTCAGAAAGCAATAAAAATATACCTTTTCTCTACATTTTTGCAGGGAGCCACCACGCCCCCTGCATACTATATATATATATATATATATATATATATATATATATATATATATATATATATATATATGTATATCAACTCCAAGATTGCACTATAGTGGGGAAAAGGGTAACTTTCCCAATCCTCACTGTACCACCATCTCTTCTAGGTTTTGAAAAATCAGTCATATGGCCTCGACCATATAAATTTTGAGTTTCAGAAAACTCGAGCATCTGATAAAGACCCATATATATATATATATGTATATATATATATATATATATATATATATATATATATATATATATATATGTATATATATATATATATATATATATATATATATATATATATATATATATATATATATATATATATGTGTGTGTGGGTCTATATATAAATTTCTATGTGTGTCTGTGTCAGTTTTTTTTTTTTTTTTTTTGTAAATTGTCTGGTGTTTGGAAAATAGGAAAATAAAATAGATTAGCAGAACCATATATATATATATATATATATATATATATATATATATATATATATATGTGTGTCTTCGGCTTTTCGGTTAGGTCGCCACAGCGAACTCCGTCCGCTAATGATTGGCAGTAGATTTTACATGCCGAGTTGCCGGCCCTGATGAAATCAAGTAACATTGAAAACTTTTTACCCACTATCAGTAAGCTCCAACTACAAAACCTAGATCAAGTACTGTCTGAACAGTGGTATTGCTAGGGAAAGTGTTTTCAGTAATCTAATGTATAGGATTGGGGTTAGGAGCAGGGGTGGGGTTAGGGTTAGTGCACCCAAGTAAGTGTGGACAACTCAATCACAGTCCTGTACTTTATATTACTAAAAACCCTTTCTCTAACAGTTTCATACAAGAAACATCCAAGAGCAACCAGGCACAGCAGGAAATCTATCTCTTACTTAACCCTCAATCTAACCCTAACCTGTGATCACTTACACATAGGTACTGCTATATTGCAATATTGCACATTTTCGCAACCTTCACCTTTTCAAACATTCATTTTCCTGAGCACTCCTATTTATCCACACTATATTAAATGAGAATTCAACCATATTTTATCTATTTTATTTATTTATCTATTGCATTTGTTTACCAGGAAAGTCCACTGGGCCTAAAAGAGCCCATTTTCAGTGGAGGCCTGGGAAGAAATGCTCCGGCAAGAGCATAGATACAGAAAATATTAAACATTAATTGGTAAAAAAGTAGACACAGTGTTACACATAGTGATTACAGTAATATATACAGAATATATACAAAAAATCAGAAATTTTGTTGGTTGCCAGATGAATTAAATCTGAGAGGTATGAACAGAGATTTATTAATCAGCATTATTTTACCAGTATCAACAAGTGATGAAAAATAAAAAATATGAAGAAAATATGTCAGCAGTAGCAAAAAGCACAGGAGTTCAGTTATTATATAAGGAGAAGGAAGAGGTTAGCTTTTTATTATTGTATTCACACACAAATAAGTATTCACTCATTTTCTTTTTTACAACCACACAAACTTGTCAGCCCAATGAGTACTCAGCCATTTGTTTTGCAGTTTGCACCCATATAGATAGACAGACAGACAGACAGACAGACAGGTCATCATGCAGCACACACTCAAGGATGTCTCTTTAATTGAAATGCAGTTTATTTACAGTGCAAAACCTAAAAGAAAGTTCATTCAATGAAAGTTAAAACAAGCACACTTTTTGCTTACATTCCCATTTTATGTTTGTTAGTCCAGCTTCAAAGTCTCTTAAAGAAATGCCACAATTCCTTATAATTCCTTATAATTCTCAGGTAGTGTGATTTGTTCAAGTGTAATTATACATCCAGACTTAGGGTCCAGGTACTCCCCAAAGAATGAGGTTCACCCAGATAACTCAACATTTATTTTTATTTTATTTAGTATTTGTTAACCAGCATAGAGCACCCATCCGTAAGTACCTTTCTAGACTCAGCCCAGCAGCATTGTGTGGTGAAAAGACTTGCCCAACAATCACACAATTAGGCAAATGAAGGCTTAGAGAATCAAACCCTAGACCACAAAAAAATCAGCTTATTAACAGCTCACAGCCTTAATCCTTTGCACCAACTGCCATCTCCGTATACAAATTATATATCAAAAATATAATGGCTGCATTCCCTGGACAAACAGCAACACAAGTAATGTTGGAAATATAGCATCACACAATTAAAGTCAAGTTTTGATGTATATTTAATGAAAGAATATAGCATGGGTATGCATAACATAAAGAACCATCAACGTATTCTACATGCAGTGTATGCAAAGGAAGCACAACTGCCATTTTATGCTGCCCGTATCAGACACATATGACTGAGGCATGCACGAACATAATTAATTCAGAAAGTATTATGTAATATAGCGACTGATAGTAAGGAGGGCTTTACAGTTTTAGTGGTCTCCAGCAGAACTGATAAATGACAAAACTGTAAAACACTCATGATTAAAACTCTCAGAAAATCTCAGCAGGATACAAAAGCAAGGGAAGAACACATCAGGATAAAGAGAGTCAAAGTTTCTCAGAAAGAACAAAGGACAGTAGATGTCTCTCTTAGATTTAGCATAGACAATGATCTCTGAAGGAATTAATGAAGATGGCTCCCTCCAGGCAATATTTAATCCTGTACCTCAGAAAGACTGACAGAATCAGGAAGCCTAGCTGAATTAGTGAAGTCAGAGGAAACATATGTCAGGGAAATAGAACTAGGTAACAGTTGTCAAGAAGCCTCCAGAAAGACAAAAAGAGTTGGGGCTTCATAGTGGGATTAAAGAAGTTAGGGATCCTTCATTAGGATTATCACAGTCGTCCTACAACACCCTATGCAGTCAGGGGCTCCAGTATGATTAATACCCTCAAAGGGCTTGCAAAAGAATTACAGACACAATTTAGTCCTGCTTTTCAATTATCACAATAAATGTCGGATTTAGGGTTGGGACCTTATGATTTGAATTTATTTTAAAGCACAAATGAGATACATAGTTTTAATTCTAAATGAAAACTGGTAATGTTACTCTTTGATTTTCATCTTATAAGATACAGAAAGTGTTTCAGACCATGTTTTTATTTTAGCATACCTTAAATAATAGCAAAAAATACATAAGAAAACTTGTAACTGTAGGGTTCTCCGCTGTTTTAAACCAAATATAAACCAAAAGTAATATCAGTATGTTTTGTAAAAATGCAAAACCAGCAGCACAGCTATCAATGCAGGGCACACAATGAAATCCAGAAAAAACAGTATTTAACTAATACCTCTGTGCCCACCTGTATGAAATATATACACAATATTATTGCTATTTTATATACCTTATATAAGAGTTATGACAACTATCATTGTGTAAGAGTCTGTAGCGTGCTGATCTATAAGCAGCCTGGTCTGTTCTGAACTAGGAATCATAGAGAAAAATGTTCAGCTTTGACCCTCTGATTCGCCACAATGTGAAGTTTTCTCACCTGTATAAAGTCAGCCTGTTTGTGAAGCTCTTGGTTCATTCCACAGAGATTGCAAAGACGTAGTGACCTCCCAGCTGTTTCCAGAGAGTTTAGATGACATTCAGTGCAATCCAAGCACAAGAAGTGTTTCTGTTTTTTTTGCTTGTGTATAATTTATTTTTACTGAGCTGCTGCTATATTTTCATATTATTTGTTATATTTTGTTACACTTTCTCTCTCTAATCTCATTGCTGGATCCTGCACTGTTTAGTAATTTTTATTAGTGTTTCCTGGTTTAGTCAGTTTTCTGTAGCATAGTTCCTCACCTTTGGGCTTTGTTTTTTGGATTTACATTAAGGAGACACATGACTGTGCTATAGTGACAGTAGTGGGCAGCCTGGTCTGTTCTGACCTGGGAATCACAGATAAAAAAGTTGGTGTGACCCTCTGATTGGCCACAAGGCTATTTTGTGTGCGTTCTGTGCCTGTATAAAATCATCCTGTGTGCACTATGCTGATCATTACACAGCAGGTTTTAGCAGTGCCCTGTACAGACACAGGCACCTAGAATTTACATTTTCTATATAAAACTACCCTTGGAAATTCCCTAGTCACCAGAAACTAGATTGTGTAATGACAAGGACTGCCCTTTGAGTTTTGCATTAGATCCTCCTGTTTTTACTCTATACTCCTTCTGGAACCTTCTAATTAGGTAAAAAAAGCATTTACTATGGATATGAACTCTCCTGCTATTTCCACAACCAGCTTGGTGGATATAGGCATCCCAAGGTAATGTAGCAATTGCCACATATTTCCTGAAAAATGACCAATTCTTAAACAAATGGATAAGGTATGTGAGAGATGTAACTAAACAATGTCACTGGAGAAAACCTCTGACATACAAGCACTCATAATACAAATCAGGTTGTCAGTAATGCACATACTACACCCACCACATGAAGTAAGGGTCAGATACAGAAACCCACATATGCTGAGACTCTTAAATGTATTTTTTTTCAAATGCCAAAGACTTCCCAGAGATTGCACCTACAGCAATTATCCTCAGCAGCCCCAAAAGAACTCCACTAATACAACACCCACAGCAACACAAACAGCCTCATCTCATGTTGTCTCAACTTCTAAGCCCATAAGGTAAGTCACCATAGTACCCAATATTTTCATCATAGGAGACACCATTGTGAGACACATAGATGTTCCACTCACCAGGCTGAGTAAGAAGAAAGTTATGGTCAGTTACCTGTCAAAGGCTAGGATCCACCAAATGATGCATGCACTCAGGATATTGGGTCACAAGTACCAGTATGACTCAATGATAGTCTATGTGGGTATAAATGACCTGAGACATACCTCCCTGGACTATATGAAGAGAGACATGATGGACTTCTCGGAAAGGTCTGCATCTGTCCCCTTGAGACTTTCAAATATTGGCTAAAATATTGTCCTCCTCCATTATGCCTTTTTAGGAAATACCAAACTGACAAACCTTCCAACATAACACAATCAGTCTTATAAAATCTGAAGGTTTTATTGCAAAGTTCCATGCCATATACTTGCAATTTATTGGTCCCCTTCTGTGACCCAGGAAATCCATAACTCATGCTTAAACTTACTGTAGACACTCACCATTCAGCCATTAACTACCCCACTATAAACACGGAATCATAAATTACCTGACAATTGCAGGGCCAGAGATTCCTGGATTTTGTCAATGCATACACCCTGGACCAGATAGCCCAAATGCCTACAAGAGGTGCAAATGTATTGGATAATGTCCTCACTAACATGGAAGAATGTTGTACCCCCTCGAGTATTGTCCTTTCTGGCAATGTTAGACTGCAAAGCTGTCTCCTTTGAAATAAAAATAAAATAAAACTTGGGGCCCTTGCTAAACCTGGAATATTTAGAAATTAATGTAAGGAAAACTTCCTACTATTAAGTGATAACCTGACAAAATTTCAAGCCCCCACCCAAACCCTGAGAAAACTAATGCTTATGCAGAATTGTTCACAGATACCATCTACAGTCATATTAATAAACGCATAGAGACAGCTGTGCCTACCAGGAATAAACACAGAAAAATTCAAAACATAAGACACCCTGCTAGAATCCTAACATCAATAAGTTGTATAACCAAAAATGAGAAAGTGTATCATCAAGCACAACACAAAATCTGACATTAATCTAAACAAGCAGCGTAGGGGGCAAATTAAGTCTACCAAAGCCAAAACGTCGCTAAAAATAACCTCCTAGACAAAGGACAGTCAGAAGACTTTCTTTAGCTATGTTTGTAAACTCAAAGGCAGTACAATAACAATGTCCAGAACTATTTGTAAATGTAGCTACTTTCACTGGGCTAGAAGATATAGCAAATTTACTGGTGACAAATTCAGCTCCAGTTTAGTCCTATTCCCCCAGGACCTCTCAGGAAATATCAACATAACCCCCTAGCTATCACCAAGGAGCAGGTCTTCAATGTGCCCTCCAAAGCCAAGAATACTGCATTGATGAGCCCTCATTATATACCAGGATGCCTCGTAAATAGCAAGACAGTAGCCTCCAGACAGGAAACATCCCACATGAATGGAGAATTGCAAACATCATCCATCTACAGAAGGGTGGGAGGAGCTATCTAGGGACCCAAATGACTATAGACCCATAAGTCTGATTAGTCTTATATGCAAAGCCATGAAAATGATTAACAATGACATAGAAAATGTTTAGACACCGGATACAGTCCATTTAATTTCATCACGGACAGATCATGCCTACTGAACTTGGTGGATTTCTTCGAGAAGCTCACCAAAACAATGGATAAGAGCAAAACGATGCATACTGCCTACCTTGACCTGGCCAAGCCATTTGATACAATACTCCACTCAGGCACTGCAAACAAACTCATATTTTTGGGTATAAACCTTTATGTCACCCACAAGGTGGCTCTCAGATAGGACCCAAGATGTTAGGCTAGGAAATCCATCTCCATAAAGAGGCCAGTCACTAGCGGAGTCCCTCAGGGCTTGTGCTTGGTTGATTCCTTTTTGCCATATACTTCTCTGAAGTCAAGGCTAATCTCAAGAGTCTCAGGGTGACCAAGTTTGCAGACAATTAAAAACTAGGTGCTGTCATAGAATTCCTCTAAGACACTAATATTCTCCAAGAAGGACTGAATGAGACAAAAAAAACTGGTACCAGAGCCATGGTCTAAAACTTAGTGCCAGGAAATGCAGAATAAAATTGATTGGGAAGATTTCTAACCTCAGAAACTACCTCATTGATAACACCTCCCCTAAAAGTAGACGCATTAGTCAGGGATTTGGATACACATGTATACAATAACCTGGCCTTTGACCATCACGTGGATATTTTAGTAATGAATCCATTCCATGTTGTGTAACTTATAAACAAGGATATGACATATAGGTCCAAGAAAGTCATCTGTCCATTGTTTCCAGCTCACAACAGACTAGTCATTAAGTACAATGCCCCTTTGAGTATGTTTCTGAAAAGGCACATGCAACAACTGCAAATTCCCGAGAGGTTCCACACAAAAGAGATACAGAACATAAACAACATGTCCTATGTGAATTGACCGGGTCTATATTATAATCGCGAAAGTTTAATAGTTCGAATGCATAAACATCGAACTGTATGCATTGAACTATTAAATGATTGAACATCTATAAAAATATTTTTAAGACCAAAAAAAAAACTAACGAGTATAGGCAGGGGGGCAAGCCCCCTGCACCCCCCACACCCCCACTACTTAAATATACCAATTCCGAGGTCACACTACAGTGTAGGAGAGGGAAATCTTCCCTTTCCGCACCATACTCTGTTAAAACACAATCTCGGAGTTGGTATATTTAAGAAGTGGGGGGTGTGCGGGGGTGCAGGGGGGCTTGCCCCCCCTGCCTAAACACCCTTTACATGTTTTTTTTTTTTTTTTTTTTTTACAGGGTCTACTAGAATTTCAATGGTTTAATGTTTCAATCACTCAAGTTCAATATTTAGTGGTTCGAAGCATTAAACCTTCGAGATTCTAATATAGACCCGAATTGACCCACATCCCTGTCACTGTCTCCTATGGACTATTACAAGGCATTGTTGGATCCCTCTAATGGGCTTTCTACATATCCTCAAAACAAATAGCATTAGCTTTGCCCACTCTAGGGACTTAAACCTTACTTGCAACTTAAATAGGACATGTTAGAAGAATAGGTATATTTGTCTCAGAGACTATCCCTTCTCTGGAACAGGCTTCCCATCCATGTGAAGCAGAGTTCTTCCCTAATCCATTTCAAGCATAACTTGCAGCAATGGATGGGGAGTCAGAAATTCACCCCTCATCTGGCATCTATGTCCCTAATGGACTGAGGCAGCCTGTAAATGCTTGATCACCCAAGCCCCATTTGTGATGCATGGCAAGGCTTAAAAAGGCCTCTGTGGTTGTTAACCTAGTATAAATCTATGAAGCTATGAACCTAAGAGCTGAGAAGGAATCATGACAAACTCATATATACCCATGTTTAGTCAGATCATGTCAGTGTATACATATTAATATAGGCACACAGCTTGTGAATACATATAACCATTCATATTTTCTTTCTGCACTCACACACACACACACACACACACATATATAAATACTTATATATATATAAATTGTATATATATATATATATATATATATATATATATATATATATATATATATAAGATATATATATATATATATATATATATATATATATATATATATATATAGATAGATAGATATAAGATAGATGTATGATACAATAAACAAATAACTAAATACATCAGTATAAATAAATACATATATACATTCTGGCCTGAAATGCATGAAACAGATGTGCATTGCTGCCTTGGGCTATGAGTCCATATCAGCCACACCCAAACATACACCACACAGCAACCACAGAGCATGGATACAGTCCATGGCTTCCAAGGCCCTTATCCCACATCTCTCTTAACTCAGTGCCATACAGTGGTAGATTATCCACAATAACGAGATTTAATTTCTCCAAGTTTTGTGGGTGTCTAATTTCATGATGGGACTGGACCTCATTTGTAAGTCAAAGTATGAATAAAGTTCAAGAAATGAGTGTTGTTTCAATATATGATGTTAGCAAAAGTGCTCTTCACAGCACCTACAATCTGCTCAGAACTGACTCCTGCAATTCATACAGAGTAACATGCATCGGTAGCATTTCTAAATAAGACTATTGCATCCAATAGAACTGCTTGGATATCCTTCTTCCACATTGCCCTCATTTCTGTCTGCAAGTCTTGGTATGTTATGACTTTGTGTCTCTGTATATAGGACACTGTAATAACGCTGTAGCAATTTTTCTTTTCATGAAATACTTTATCTTGTTTTCCCACATCTATTTTTTGAACTGATGCTAATGGGTGAGCCCATGTGATATAAACTTCATCATTGTCTGTAATGCTTTGTGGCTCATGTTTCCAAGGCTTCTCAGCTACTTCACTATTGTAATATTTGCATAATCCCTAGCACAACAGTCTTGTCATTTTGACATTAGTGTATCACACCCAGCAACAAGATGTGCAACTGTTTCGAGTTCTGTTTTAGAGAACTTGCATTTGTCTGTTTCTGCCACGTGTTCAATATCCTGGGCCACTAATATTAACCTTTTATCTTTTGGTTTAAATTCACCACTCCTTAACCATTCCTGCATCAGCTCCTGATCAACAAGAGGTTCTTCCAGAAGTTTTCTGTACTTGCAACTATATTTATGCCTTTTCTGCATTTCTTCCCTTCTCATCTGATACTTCTCCTTATATTATTTCTTTTGTTTTTTTTTTGTTTTTTTTGGCACATTCAGTTGCTCCCTGATTTTTGGCTACCTGTGGTTTGGATTCCATTTTTGCTTGACACTGATATGCTTCTGCTAAACTAAGCAGTGAAGTAATCTTAGATTTGTTCTCTTCATGTTTCAGAACTTTCACTATGTTTACATCTGATGAGGTCAGTATATATATATATATATATATATATATATATATATATATATATATATATATATATATATATATATATATATATATATATATATATATATATATATATATATATATATATATATACAGCATGCTGTCCTACAATTTCAGATCTATACATGTATTCAAGTTCGAGGAGGCCTATACCTCCTTTAGAAAAAAGAATATATAATCTTGTTATACACTGATTTTTATATATCATTTGATAAGCATGAAGCATTTTTCTTGTTTTTCTGTCAAACTGATCCAATATCATTTGGGGATAGTTAATCACTGCAAACTGTAAGTTAGAACAGAAGAGCAAATTATTTTATAGTTTGGACTTTGTTCACAGATGTCAGGACTGTTTTCAGTATTAATTGTAATCTTCTAAAATAGTTATTATTGAGTTTTGTTCACTTTGTTCATGTTTTATTGTCAATCCTTCATCACTTCCCAAATATTTGTACACTCCCTCTTGCTCAAGTTCCTTTATATCACATTCCTGTCCCAGACATATTTTCTTGGTGCTGTAGCTTTCCTGTTTTAAATGTTGCTTTTGCACATTTATGAAGACCAAATAACATTCTTATATCATTTGAAAAAGGCGGACCACTTCTAGTTGTGCATTCAGCTCCTCTTCTGATGAACTATACAATTTTAAATCATCCACAAAAGAAGATGAGAAGTTTTTACACTTTGCTGTTGTTTGGGAGTCAAACTGCAACCATGACCTAATTTATTATTTAGAGAGTTTTAATTGGTTAAGGGCAAGACAAAAGAGCAGCTGTGATTAACAATCACCCTCAAATATCCCCCTTTGAATTTTTATCCCTGTGATAATAATTTGTCCTTTATCATGGCTTGCTGAAAAGTGGTTTGCCACTGTTTCATGGTCATTGTAATGTAATTGATCAATGTAAGGTATATCTTATATGTCTGTAAGCACTCCTTTATCCATGAATGTGGGATGCTGTCAAATGCCTTTTTGAAATATCTGTATGCCATACTTAGATTCTTCCCCATTACACAATTCTATATTATGACTTTATTTAACAACAAATGATCCCTTTGTTCCATATGACTTTTTTTTGTTAGCCTTTTTTTATATTGTCATGATTGAGTTTTCTGCTAAATGACTATAACTCTGCAAGCATCAGTTCCAATACATAGTTTATGCATCACTGGGGGGAAAGTTATTGGTCTGTAGTTTTTAGGATGGCTTGCAGGTTCACTCTTAAAAAGGACTATTGTTTTTTTTCTGTTATTAATCAGGTTGGTGTCTGTTTGGGGTGCACATATATGTAGTTCTTACTCAGGGCTAAGCCTTCATGTAATGATGTTAATAATTGTATCCAGAAATTGAGTACTGCATCTGGTTCTGGGGTTTTCCAATTAGGAGCTTTCCTTAATTTTGTTTCAGTTTCTCTGGCTGTTACTTCATCCCATTTCATATCATGTACATTTGGACTTACTGTTTCTTTTACTTCTTCTATCCATTCAGCATCTTTGTTATGTTCCAAACAGTCTTCATAGACATTTCGCCAAAATGTGTCTATTTCTTCTTTTTTTGGTGGTGTTTCTATTCCTTTTGCTTTGTTTTCCAATTCTGTATAAAACTTTTTCGGTCATTAATGAATTGCTTGTTTGGTACTTTTCCTTTATATTTATCTACATATCTTCTAAGTTTTTCTGCCTGTGCTGATATCTTTAGTTTATTCTTTGTAACAGTGTGCAATAGAGCCTGGTCTGTTCTGATACATCATGTCACTTTTATCATGTCTAGCTTTCTAAATACTTTGTTTTTTGTCAATCCTTCATCAGTTCTCACATATTTATACACTCCCACTTTCTCAAGTTTCTTTATATCACATTCCTGTCTCAGACTTTTGTTGCTCTGTTCCATCATCTGTATTGTTTTAGCAGTGACACTTCTTGTCTAAATTGCTTCATTGTTTTCTCTATACGAAACTTCCATGATGACATTTGATTTCTTCCCTTCCTTTCCCTTATTGCTCTGTATTTTTGTGTTAAGACATTATCTGTTACAAATTTTACTGTACAGTAATATATCCTCATTACTTCTGTGATATCACATGGATTTCTGTTAAAAGTCTTGATTACTGTGTTTGTTTCTTTAATCAAACTTCTAACATTTCAGTTTTTATTGACTTTATGCAATCTGTTTCTTTCATCGATTTTAATATGGACTGTATAGCCTTCTTTATTAAATCAATCAACTCTTCTCTTACATCTTTTCCTTCTAAACTAAGGCACATTCATAATTCTCAATTTCCTGCGGGCATTTTACAGAAAGTTCTAGAACATCTTCCTGTGACATATTCTCTTTAGCTTCAGTCATCCACTGCTCTTTCATATAAGAACTCACTGGCCTTTCACTATACAAGATTGACTACATCAGAGTTGTCACCATTTCATATTCTTTCCCTTGGTGTGCAACTCCAACTGAACATCTGCACTGGTTTCCTACTGAAAGTTCCAGAGTATCTTCATCTGGCAACTGATCAGATGCTTCCCATTCCATCTGTTTCTCCTTAATCCTTATCTGCTATAATTTATAAGTGTATATTTACACCACAATGCCCATGTAAATATCTTATGTATAGTATGCTAACAATTGTTCTGGAGCTTTTCTCCCTGGGCCTTTGCTGAAAATGGACAGCTCTGTCCAGTTGGACCTCCCCGGTAAACAAATTTAAAATAAAATAAATAAATAAATTTAGGAACTCACTGCTCCATCATGCTGTGACATTATCACAGTTGGATTTTCTACACTAAACCCTTGACTTCACAGGTAATCCATAACTTCAGTTTCTATTTCTTTAACTTGTCTATTACTAATCCTCTTTAGTACTTACCCCCTTTGTTTTCTTATTTTTATATTGTAAAATTTTCCATGTCTGGATGCCTTTGTCTGTATTTCTCTTCAAATATCTTTGTGTTACTTTTCTGTATTGATTAGTTATGCTTTCTCCTTTGCATAAATATTACACCATATTAAATCTGCTGCTCTTTCCCACTTCCATATTTCTTCTTCATATGTTTCCCACTCCATATGTTTCTCCTTATTTTGGGGACTCATTGTTCCATCATGCTGTAACATAACCTGTGTTAGAGTTTCTACACTAAATCCTTCACTTTTCAGGTATTTCATAACTTCAGTTTCTATTTGTTTAACATCTACTTTGCTAATCATCTGTTGTACATTACCCCTTTCTAATTTTATTTGTCTGTTGTGAAAGTTTCCATATCTGGATGCCTTTGCCTGCATTTTTCTTCAAATATCTTTGGAGCTGCTTTTTTATATTGATTACTTTGGCTTTCTTCTTTTCATAAATATTGCACCACATCAGATCTCTCTTTCTTTCAAATGCTCATGCTTCTTTTTTATATCTTTCAAAAATCTCAAGATTTATTCTTTATATTTTTGCACTTCCTCAATCACTTCTTTTTTCCAAACGGCCCAAGGTTTCTTGGTCTATATAATTTTTTTTAAGAATCTGTTGTATTAATGAACACAAATTTGCATTTGAAGCTTTCAACAGTTTTTCTTGTGCAAGTAGTTTTCGTTCCTCTAATTTCTCTCTTAATATTTTTGAATATTTTCTATCTGCAAATTCTAGGCTTCTTGCATAATAATAATTAACATAATTTCATTCTTATCCTCAATAGTCTGCTCTATCATCCTTATGGCTCTTTTTTGGCCTGTCAGTTTTTGTGTTTTTTTTGTAGACTACTACTTCCTTCTATAACAGGGAGGCCATTTCCCCCTGTAAATGGCCTAACCCCATTATAAGAATGTTTCCCTGTCATGAGCATTTTGCACTGTCATTCTTTCTAGTCCTGGCACCTGTGCACCTAGCAGGATTAGGCACTTGTATAGGCTTGGACTTGTGCATCCAGCTGTCTTTTTTATTTTTAACCTATTTCTGTCCATATTATATGCAATATAAAATACAGTCTATATATTAGTGTCATCTTGGTGAGATTTTGTTAAAACAGGGTTTGCCTCATGAAGGTACTCACCAAAAATTGAAGATGAATTCAATTCCAACAGTACTACTCTCTCTTGCTTGCTGACTACATCATCTCTCCACTCCGTTGTGTATTCACAAACACACAAAGCAATCTCAGGAGGAGGCTAGTAATCCCTTTTGGTGTTGCAACTTTCTTTTTACTTCTGGTATAGTGGGCAACAGCTGGACCAAATCAGCTTAGCCATTTGTTGGTTACAATAACACTCTTCAGAATAGGCAGGTGTGAAAAAAATAACTGATGACAGTTTTAGCTGAGCTGTCTCTCTCCATTTCAAAGGTGGACAGCAGTAGTCTTACACCAACACATAGCAGTACCCTTATATCAATAAAACATAATAATAATAAAGAAAACTTAAGTACTACAGTCTGAGAAATTAAATGCAAGGATTAGATACAGTTTTGTTAAGGGAAAACACTAAATAATGTGTTCTAATGGAAGATATTTTTTTAGGAAAACACTGACCATTTTATCTATTTCTAACTTCTTGTTAAAAAAGAAACTAGGTCCAGTCTACTTTTATGTATGAGATGTAAAATGTAACAGGCATAGCAAAACACAAGCAAATTCACTCTACAGAGAGGCATAAAGACCATGAAGCAAACATATCTAAGAACAACTGAATAAAGACTGTCAAAAAGTATTGGCCTAAGCTAGGTTTCCAGGAACAGAGTCACTCCACGTGGCCTTTGCAGAGATGTCTCTGGACTGATCACCACTGGACATATACAATTAACAAAATAGCAGCCTACAAAACAGCAGACCTTAACTGAATGATAATGTCTTCTATAACAGGGGAGAAGAACTTTATCTTGGTTAAATGCAATTTTGTGTGTGTGTGTGTGTGTGTGTGTGTGTGTGTGTGTGTGTGTGTGTGTGTGTGTGTGTGTGTGTGTGTGTGCGTGCGTGCGTGCGTGCATGTGTGTGTGTGTGTGTGTGTGTGTGTGTGTGCGCGCGCGCGTGTGTCTATATTTCTACCTACCATTACCCATACAGAAAAAAAACATATTCTTTCATTCTCAGTTTACTCTTACAGTTAACTATACTTCCAGAACAAAATAATTATTTGACCTATGCAGTCTTTTTATAGCTTATCACAACATGTAATGATTCATACATCTGCTGCATTTTTTTCCATAAAAGTACAATTACATTATTTACAGTAAAGAGACGATTATCCAAACTAATTGGGACCTAGGGTAGTTCAGATAATCAAATTGTTCAAATAATCAAACATACATCGAACCAGATAAAAAACTTTTAAAATCTTGTTTTTTCTCCATGCAGGGAATACACTTTTCAACTATTCAGCGATTCCAGTGGAGAATAAAGAATATGTTTCACACGAGTGGGCTACAAGCTCAACAAACATGCATAAGCGAGTGCTTATTATGTTTACATATTCAGACTTTATGATTTTTCTTACTCAAAAACTTTGGAAGACTATATTCGGATAATTGATGTTTTGGATAATCAATCTTCAGATAATCAACTAGCAATATCCTAGACCTGGTCATTACCAACATGGGCAACCGGTGTTCCACACCAGAGGTCAATTCCTCGTTGGTCAGATCCGACCAAAAGCAAATCACCCTAGACATCCACATCCCAGCCCCACCCCCCATTAGGGAAACCACTGTAAAAAATTTCTCCAAAGCCAACTTCATGCTTCTTAAGACAGAAGTGGCAAGCTTCACGACACCCATGCTGATGGACAATAGAGATACGAATGCTGAATCCTATACAATTGCACTTTATAAGCACTTACACAAGTGCATGGATCATGCAATCCCTAACAGAACCAATATGCTATCCTCAAAAAAAAGGAAGTCAATCTGGTGGTCCCCTGCTATAAACAAACTCTACAAGAGAAGCAAGGAACTGCTGCAAAAAAGAGTAAAATCCCATGATTGGAGGAGCTCCGTGGTCAGCCTCAGTAAGAAGCTGAGATCCCTCATAAAATCCTCCAAAGCTAGTTACGAAAACAAAATCACCATTGATTCTAAAGACAACCACAAAGCATTCTATAGCTATGTCAAGAATCTCAATGGCAACACTCAGATCTGCTCTGAGTTACAGCACAATGGCACTAAATATACAGAACCAACTGATATTGCCAACATCCTGGCAGATAGGTTCAGTGCTAACTTTACCCCCCCCTCTCATCTCCTAAAGGGCCCATCTCTATACCGGAAGAATACAAAGTACCTGTAATCATGGCTGCACAGGTAAAAAACATACTCTCCAAAGCAAAGAAGACAGCATCCATGGGACATGACAACATCCCAGGCTACGTTCTACATGAACTACAGAACGAACTGGCACCCCACCTAAGTACCATCTTCAATCATAGCCTCACCTCAGGCTTTGTGCTCACTGAGTGGCACACAGCAACAGTTATCCCACTCCAGAAAGGGGGAGCTACCACGGACCCCAGGAACCACCGCCCCATTAGCCTGACGACCTGGTCTGCAAGGCTATGGAGCGTATCATCATGGAACTTATAAACATTGACATTGGAAATCTCCAAACTCTGGACCCTACCCAGTTCGGGTTTGTAAAAGGCAGATCATGTCTCCTAAACCTGATAGACTTCTTTGAAGTGGTTAATAAAGCTGTAGATGAGGGTAAGGTGGTACACATAGCCTATCTAGATCTTGCCAAGGCTTTCAACACCATCCCCCACTCTGGAATTATAGATGAACTACTAAACTAGGTATAAATCCCTATGTCACAAGATGGGTTGCCAACTGGCTCACTGACTGAACCCACACTGTGAAAGTAGCAGACTCTAAATCCAACTTCAGACCAGTGACAAGTGGAGTACCACAGGGTTCAGTCCTAGGTCCTCTACTGTTTGGTATCTACTTCTCTGAAGTAGAGGCTAACACAGAAGTTCTTTGGCTAACAAAGTTTGCAGATAACTGCAAACTAGGAGCCATAATCAAATCTCCTAATGATGTGAACATCCTACAAAAGGGCCTCACTGAGACAGATGCCTGGTGTCAAAGCCATGGCCTCAAGCTGAATGCCAAAAAGTGCATTGTCATCCCTTTTGGTAAAAAATCTGTACCCATGAACTACCACATAGGCAGTAGTCTACTTAACACCGAAAGTGTGATAAGAGACCTTGGGACACATGTGGACAGTAGTCTCTCCTTTGATAATCATATCACCACAGTAGTCAAGAAATCCTTCTACATGGCACACATCATCACAAAAGGTTTCTCATCCAGGAAAAAAGAGGTTATTGTTCCCCTCTACTCATCACTCATTAGACCCATTATAGAGTACAATGCCCCCTTTTGGTATGTACCTCACAAGACATCTACAACAACTGGTAAGGCCACAGAAATACCTCACAAAGAGGATTACCAGCCTCAAACAGATGCCCTACGCAGACCGTCTCAAAAAACTCCAGCTTTACTCTGTCACATATTGCCTACTCAGAGGTTTTCTCTGCCTAACATACAAAGCTATGTCAAACCCAGAGCTGTTGGACATGCTCCACGTAAAGAAATCCCAATCCTTCCGAGCTACATGCTCTAGGGACCTAAACCTTGTCACCACAATAAACAGAATATGCTGGAGGGATAGATTCCTATCTCAGAGACTTCCCATACTCTGGAACAAACTACCTATCTATATCAAAAAAGCTTCTCATTAGCACTCTTCAAGAAAAATGTTGATGATTGGATGGGAGATTCACCCTGGGGATCTCTTCTGTGGCTCTGCTTGTCAGGGCACAGGAAAATAATTTTCTTGGGTGGCAAAAGCCAAGGTACCATTTGGCTAGGCTTATATAGGCCCTAGGGCGAATAGCCTAGTACCTACCTATGAACCTATGAACAAGTTGCAGTGGTATGTCATGCCCATCACCCTATAAACAAGAATATTGTGCATGAAATACTAATAACTGTGTAGATTTCAAATGAAAATAACCCTACACACTGCAATATACAAGGAACACAAAAGTTAAATAACTGCCATGTATGCAATATGCAACAGAACCAGAAGCAGAACATTTAGAAGGATGCATGCCATTTATAAGTGAGCTATAGGAAAATGCAAGCCATACAATGCTAGTGGCTTTTTCATAGATAAAATGATGAGGCCATATCATTCATCTGTAAGTGACTGCAGGGCCTACACGTGACTGCAGGGCCTACACAAATAACAACCGAATATCTGGACAGTGCAAGAACAGTTCATTGCTGCACACACAGTGACAACCATATTAGTACTACATCATTGTACATGCATGTGATATGACCAAAATGTCATTAAACCCATTCACACAAGGCTCTCAGAAGCACCATTCAAGGCAAATGCATTCACACAAAGCTCTCACAGGCACCATTCAAGACAGCTGGACATATGGACAGTGCATTAGCTGTTCTCAGCAGCATCTGTAGAAACATCAGTAGCAACAGTCCTCAAACATGCAAACATGCTCATAGCTTAATACTAAGCTATCAACCTGCAACTTATTACAAGCCTAGCCAATAACCAGAGGTCAGAATCAAACCCTGTGCCTTCAACCTGTGAAGCAAAGAGCTTAACCTTTATATGAACCATGCTTGTGTCATGACAAAGTATTGCAAGGCCCATGCATGTTTAGCCCCCCCCCCCCTACTGTATGTTGATCACTGGTCAGGGTTAAGAACAAAGGTGATGAAGTGGATGCAAATGTTTATGCATTCACTATGATGGCAGGTCACAAGACACACAGGTTCTGGTTAGAGTACAGCATGGTCTGAGCACACAGCTGAGAAAAGAAGTCCACAATAGGGAAATGTTAACTGTGCACAAGTTGAGACTACAAACTGGACAGAAGGGGTAAAACATGTGCAAGATAACACAGTGCCTGGGGATAGGACTGCACACCTGCTAATTTGGGAATTACGTCCCTGAAAATGAACAGTGATCCCTATACTGGGGAGGGTCATAATAATGGCCCAGTTGATTAGGTTTGGTCAGTTATCAGTTTTCATGGGCAGTATAGTATCTTCCTTCTGTTAACATGCTGTATGTACTAGTGGCCCTGGTGACATTTTTTTTTTGGGGGGGTGTCTATCATCCAGATACTTGACAGGGGCTTGGTGAATCTGATGCATTTCGGCTGTAATGCCCATATCCATGTCTGCACTGGCTGCTACAGACTGTACCATACTCAACAACAGGTATTCTCTTAGATGAGAAGAGAGAATGGAGAAGGAGACATATGATGCATATCGAAACCATTATACACATGAAAACATGTATACAGGTATAAAATATCAGATGGATATGTAGCAAGAAAATACACAACAGCCATACAGATGCAAGACAATAAGAAAGATATGGTGTAGAAATATCGTACTGTAAATTTAGCTGATTGTGTTTACAAGACTGTTTTCGTCTGCATTTCTATGTCAGAAGCAATATTGCATGCATACAAATTATTGCCAGGAAAATAATTCTGGTCATGAGTTGTCAGTCACCACTGACAACAGAATCTGCATGCAATTAGTATAAAGTATTCCATCATATTTACGTAGTCATGAAACATGGAGAATCTCTCTTCCATGCAATGCTTCTGCTGTGTTTTTGCTGCATGCAGTATGCTGAATTTATGGCGCAGCTGCAGCCTACATGACTGATTTACATTGGTTACCAGATGTGACTGATTAATGTCATTAATATGTGGGATGTATGAAGTTCTGTCTTTCAAATGAGCAACTCACTGACATCAGGTTTTGGGCTGCAAATATGCAACAATAAGATTCCATCCATAAATGCTTAGGTATAGGTCCAAATCTTGAACACATGTTGGTAACACAAGACTAATGTCATGGCAAACATCAACATCATAGACAAAGTATGTTTTGCATGCTATATAAAATATGTGCACTGATAACAAAGCACAACAGCACTGTTCACTGTAATGGCCACCACGCCACTGCAAAATATGCAGTCCTTAAACAGTGAAGGTGCGCATACATTTCAAGCATGATAACAAAGACATATTTAGATAAAATGCAAATGGCATTGGCAAATAGGCTTCTCATAACACCATTCATATTCTGTTTCCATTGTAGTTCATCATGTTATTCTGGCAAGCAGTACCATGATATTGAAATGCAGGGTCATAACAATGTGTTGTATGTTGACAATTAAGAATGCTACATGCATAGCATTGGTCTGTAGATGAGTCAGTACCTATGCCCTGTGCTGTCATAGTTATGTTTTGTACGTATGAACAGGACTTCTGTGAAACCACACAGCAGATGCAACCTGTTGTTAGCTGAGCAAGTTGTGGGTTGCCATAAAAACTCCAAACAACAATACTGACTACATTATTACTTTATGTTTCTCAGGAAAATATATCTTATTGTCTATTACATTTCATGCAATGGCCTTCCAAATACTGTACTTACATATGTGAACAAAAACTACCCTGTGTTGGGAGAGTATAACAGCTGAAATTGATGCATAACCCGTCTGCTGTATAAAAGGCTTAGTTGGAATAGCTGTGCACTCTAGGTGTGATGGAGGTGCAGGCAGTAGTATAAAATGAATGTCATGCCCATTGTTTCAAATAATTATCACATCAATATGATGCTCAAACTGAGTTTATTCATGCTTATTCTAGTTTCTGTCTGTTGCAGATGTGGTGACCCTAAGCCAAAACTGCCGTTTGTATAAAACACGCCAATGCAGATTCGGCCACATATGTGGTAAGTAATCAATTGTTGAGGTCAGGTAAGTAAATACTGTTAAATAGAATAAAAACTGCACCAAAAGCTCACACACCAAAGATTTTATTTAAACAAAAAAAAAAAAAGCAAGGGCTTTTGCAACTAACCAAGTTGCTTCATCAGACAGCTAGTAAGATACTACAAAACATTTAAATAAATAAAAGACATGTCAGGTGATCAGCACTGCTAAGGTCATTGGTTATAGTTCATTAAAAAATTGTCATGATTAGTTAAATTAGGATTTCACATAACAATAACACTGCACATAACAACAAGCTAACCATTTCTGTATATCATACTAAAAATTAAAGCTTCCAAGGACAAGTTACTAGAACTTGTGTGGCAATGGACGTGCTTTGAGAAAAGGTTTAAGGGAAGCAATGCCATTCAAACCTGGGGGGTTTTCAGCATTAAGCTTCAGTATCCATTCTTGCTCAATTCTTTCTGTGTAATTCTCAATGTCGCCCCCTCTGATGTCAGGATATATTACTTGTATCACAAAAAATTTAAAAATATGTGTAGGATCTTCACAGCTTACATGGTTAGCTAATGCACTGTTGTCTTTCTTATTTTTAATGTCTCTAATATGTTCAAGCATTCTATCTTTGAAGATTCTATCCGTTTTTCCTACATAAAATGAATGGCAGGACACACAGAAAGAAAAGTATACTACATTAGAAGTTCTGCAGTTGGCAAAGCATTTGCTCTTAATGTTAAAGCCTAAAGATGGATGGGTATAACTGGTGCTAACATGAATGTGTTGGCAGGCTATGCAATGCTTGCAAGAAAATGTGCCAAAGCGATCATGTTTACCAGTATGCTGTGATCTTTTTTTATTGCAGAGATGCTGTTTCAGTGAGATGTTATTCCTAAACATAAAAGAGGGAGATTTTCCAATTTTGTCTGTCAACCCTGGTGTTTCTTCTAAAATACTCCAATGTTTTTTAATGATGTTGGTATATTCATCAATATCATTGGAATATTGCATAATAACCCTAAAACCATTGGTGTTGCACTCCAGTCTCTGCCCTGAATCCAAAGATTGACCTTCACTGAGATATGGTTTGCATCTGCCACTGCGTTGCTTCCAGGCTTCAGTAATGGCATTGTCAATGTCTTGTGCACTATATCCTCTATCTAAAAAGTCTTGTTTAGCTACTTCCAGAGCTAGCTGTGCTGCTCGGTCATTGCTGTGTAGTCTCAAAATCCTATAAACTTGTCCTTTGACAACATTCTTAGAAATGTGTCTAGGATGCATGCTGGACCTGTGCAATAGAGCATTTTTCCTTGTGGGCTTTCTGTAAATGCTACTATTCAATTTCTGTTGTTCTGATTTTTTAACGAATACATCTAAAAAATTAATTTCACTGCATGAGCATTGATAAGTAAATTTCAAAAACCTAGTAGTAGTGTGAATGTATTCGACACATTCATCCAATTCTTGATTGTTTCCCTTCCACAGAAGGAAAATGTCGTCCACAAATCGGACATACCAGAGAATGTGTTCAAAAAAAGGATTTATCTCTGTCAGGAGATGAGACTGTTCCCAGCAAACTAAAGCTAGGTTGGCGTAGCTATTGGCACAAGCTGTGCCCATAGCCAAGCCAACCTTCTGAAGGAAGAACTCATTATTAAACACAAAAACATTGTTCTCTAAGATAATATCTAATAGGGCACATGTAAGTTCAATCTTATTATTATCAAAAGAGTGATTGATATTGAGAAACTCGCTAATCATCTCAACTCCCCAATCGTTGGGTATAGATGTAAATAATGCTTTGATGTCCATAGTAACCAACATATACTCACAATCAATAGTTTCTAATCTATTATGTAGTCTTTCAAGAAAGCTTTAGGTGTCCC
Source organism: Protopterus annectens (assembly GCF_019279795.1). Lineage (NCBI taxonomy): Eukaryota > Metazoa > Chordata > Ceratodontiformes > Protopteridae > Protopterus > Protopterus annectens. The sequence goes on from NC_056751.1 coordinate 215,678,035, forward strand.
TGAGAATGTTGTAGCAGTCACTAAGTAATGTATGTAAATTGCCTTCTACATAAATGGATAGTGCTTCTGTATACCATCCAGCACCTGAGACAATAGGTCTCATTGGTGGTATGGTGGCATGTTTATGTATCTTCGGAAGGCCATAAATTCTGGGAATAATGGGATTCTGGGTATTAAAAAATTTAAATAAATCCTCATCTATCATATCTGTCATAAGTAAATCAAAAATTAAAACAGAAACCTTGTCAATAATACCTTTAACAGTTGCAAAATAAATACATTGATATGTATCAGATGCACTCAGTAAATCATTCATTTGTTGTAAGTACAACTCAGTATCAAGCAACACAATTCCACCACCTTTATTAGCCTGCTTGATTGCAATGGAATTCATATTAACTAGTTCATGTAAGGCCTTATTTTCATTGCTTGATAAATTATAAAATAGAGTATTAGTACCTTTAGAAAAAAAGAGATCTAAAATCTCGTTCACAAACATTCTTCTCTTAGGCTCACTAGTGAACACATTGTGCTATTGAATAAAGGACTGTCCTTTGTTCCAACTAAACGAGCCAACCCAGTTACTATGTTAAAAGACTTGAGGTTAGTGGGAAGGAACTTGTCTCTGAAAAATGTTTTTGCTTCTGGAGTAAACAATGCTGAAGTACACAAGCATTATCAGAAACCAAGTACTTTCATTCCTACTTCACACCCTGCAATACAAACTTTTATTAATGTAACTGTTAAAGGTATTATTGACAAGGTTTCTTTTTTAATTTTTGATTTATTTATGACAGGTATGAAAGATGAGGATATATTTAAAATTTTTAATACTCAGAATCCCATTATTCCCAGAATTTATGGCCTTCCGAAGATACATAAACATGCCACCATACCACCAATGAGACCTATTGTCTCAGGTGCTGGATGGTATACAGAAGCACTATCCATTTATGTAGAAGGCAATTTACATACATTACTTAGTGACTGCTACACCATTCTCAGGGACACCTAAAGCTTTCTTGAAAGACTACATAATAGATTAGAGACTATTGATTGTGAGTATATGTTGGTTACTATGGACATTGAAGCATTATTTACATCTATACTCAACGATTGGGGAGTTGAGATGATTAGCGAGTTTCTCAATATCAATCACTCTTTTGATAATAATAAGATTGAACTTACATGTGCCCTATTAGATATTATCTTAGAGAACAATGTTTTTGTGTTTAATAATGAGTTCTTCATTCAGAAGGTTGGCGTGGCTATGGGCACAGCTTGTGCCAATAGTTACGCCAACCTAGCTTTAGTTTGCTGGGAACAGTCTCATCTCCTGACAGAGATAAATCCTTTTTTTGAACACATTCTCTGGTATGTCCGATTTGTGGACAACGTTTTCCTTCTGTGGAAGGGAAACAATCAAGAATTGGGTGAATGTGTCAAATACACTCGCACTACTACTAGGGTTTTAAATTTACTTATCAATGTTCATGCAGTGAAATTAATGTTTTAGATGTATTAGAAAATCAGAACAACAGAAACTGAATAGTAGCATTTACAGAAAGCCCACAAGGAAAAATGCTCTATTGCACAGGTCCAGCATGCATCCTAGACACATTTCTAAGAACGTTGTCAAAGGACAAGTTTATAGGATTTTGAGACTACACAGTGATGACCGAGCAGCACAGCTAGCTCTGGAAGTAGCTAAACAAGAATTTTTAGATAGAGGATATAGTGCACAAGACATTGACAGTGCCATTACTGAAGCCTGGAGGCAACGCAGTGGCAGATGCAAACCATATCCCAGTGAAGGTCAATCTTTGGATTCAGGGCAGAGACTGGAGTGCAACACCAATGGTTTTAGGGTTATTATGCAATATTCCAGTGATATTAATGAATATACCAACATCATTTAAAAACATTGGAGTATTTTAGAAGAATGAAGGCGAATTGCTGAGGTACCAGATCACTTGAATAAAGAAGTGCTGGTTAAGTGCTGGTGAAATTGTGTTTTTTTATTTTAGAAGAAACATCTGAGTTGACAGACAAAATTGAAAAATCCCCCTCTATTACGTTTAGGAATAACATCTCACTGAAACAGCATTTGTGCAATAAAAAGAGATCACAGCATACTGGTAAAAATGATCTCTTTGGCACATTTTCTTGAAAGCATTGCATAGCCTGCCAACACATTCATGTTAGTATCAGTTATACCCATCCATCTTTAGGCTTTAACATTAAGAGCAAATGCTTTGCCAGCTGCAGAACTTCTAATGTAGTTTGCTTCTCTTTCTGTGTGTCCTGCCATTCATTTTATGTAGGAAAAATGAATAGAATGTTCAAAGATAGAATGCTTGAACATATTAGGGACATTAAAAATAAGAATGACAGCAGTGCATTAGCTAACCATGTAAGCTGTGAAGATCCTACACATATTTTTAAATTTTTAGTGATACAAGTAATACATCCTGACATCAGAGGGGGCGACATTGAGAATTACACAGAAAGCACTGAGCAAGAATGGATACTGAAGCTTAATGCTGAAAACCCCCCAGGTTTGAATGGCATTGCTTCCCTTAAACCTTTTCTCAAAGCACGTCCATTGCCACATATATTCTAGTAACCCGTCCTTGGAAGTTTAATTTTTAGTATGATATATACAGAAGTGGTTAGCTTGTTATGTGCAGTGTTATTGTTATGTGAAATGCTTTCTCTACTTTTATAAGAGCTTAGTGAGGCTATACAATGCACAGCACTCGTGTTTTTAATTTAACTAATCATGACAATTTTTTAATGAACTATAACCAATGACCTTAGCAGTGCTGATCACCTGACATGTCTTTTATTTATTTAAATGTTTTATAGTATTTTACTAGCTGTCTGATGAAGCAACTTGGTTAGTTGCGAAAGCGCTTACTTTTTTTTTTTTTTTTTAAATAAAATCTTTGGTGTGTGAGCTTTTGGTGCAGTTTTTATTCTGTTTTACTTCATTTTCTCTGCATCTTGCTCTGTTTCCCTGGAGCTGCTTTATCTTTTACTAAGTAAATACTGTTGTATGTGTGTATGTGCATAGTTTATAAGTGACATTTCCACTTGACTGGACTTGGCTTAATGTTGTACTCATATGCAGATATGATAGAAATGAGGTAAAATACAAGGTAAAAGTCTTAAGAAAGAATGCAATGTATTCATAGACATGGCATAAAGTGGTTAATGATCCTATGGTCGGATATCAGGATATATACTTTTTTGCCTGTCATAACAGCAATATTTCCTCAGATTACTGAGAAAGATTTGAAAATATTTACACAGACTTCATGTGTCAAGTGTTCAGTAGCATTTTTTTGAAAGAGCAGCCCATTTATATAAATAAGACTATCATTGTTTGTTGTGATGCATTGTCGCAGTCATATGTAACATAGTTTTTACATGGTCATGTGTGCAGCAGAGATGAAGGATTCATAGTGTCACAGTTTAACCACGCAAGGGAGCACTAATGCCACCACCAGTGGTCTCATGCAGTCATCCAATGAAGGCTGGAATTTACAGTGACTTTGATACTCACTCACACAGTTATCATATCTGCTAGCTACTTTCGTATCTGTTAAGTGTTGTCGATAAAGTGTTTGTGACAAGGGTGATCAATGCAGCATTGATGCGCTAGTCCCTAATGTTCATGTTGTCTGTGCATTAGATGATTGTTATATCATAAATGCTGTGTCATCTTGGTTAGAACATGTAGAATTAGTGCATTTTTGGTGTGTTGCTCTGCATTAATCTCATAATGCTGACACTGGAATGTGGTGTGTGGATTCCATGCATGAAGAGAACACTGCCACCTTGTATTGTATGGCCTTTGCTACAGGCTATAAAACCTTGCACCACTACTAATCTGAGGGTGAAGACCAAGCCTGCTGGGGAAGAACAGTTATGGGCCAAGTAACTGATACATAAATGAAAGACATGGTATTTTGTTCTGCTTTTGAAAGACTGTTATACTGAATCTGGATGGACGCAGCAACTTAAGTGGTATAAGCAATACTGATCGCACAACAACACTATAAATTAGATCATACTCTTGATGGGGGTGATGTCATGTTACATAGACAGCTATAAGGAGAGTTTACTGGTTTAGTCCTAAACCTGCTTCCTAGTGGCTGACATGTGTGTCTGCATTACTATAGGGGGTATCCTACACTCTCCTTCTCACTTGTGCATACTTCCACAAATACAACCAACGTGAGCTACCATCATCAGCCTGGTATTACCAAGCCCTCCTCCCTGTCCTGCAGCCACTGGGAATATACAAATCTCCATGTGAGCAACTGAAAGGATAAGATCAGCAAACCCCTCCCCACCCCATGAAGGATGATATGGTGTAAGCCCCTCACTCCTGCCCTCTGTGCCCAGTTCCTCTACGGCCTGAGCCACTAAATAAACTGTGGTCATCTGGATTATAGTCAGGGCTTCATCCCTCGAGTCCACAGAGACAGGACACTTTTCAGTGGAGATTGCTTTTCTACACAGTGGTTAAAACTAGTGGAGTTTGCTGACTTGCATGGAAACAAGCAACAGATCTGGAAATCTACACTGTGTGTCAGATATTGATATGGACACAGTCCCTGAGTTATAAGGTGGAAGACTGTGCTGATTCATAAGTGGTTTCAGCCATCTGGATGCTTAGCTGAGAAAAGTGTCTTAGTGCAGAGAAAATAAGGTTCAGGCTCTCGAGCAGATACGGTGCAGCAACCAAGCTTTGAATATATTCAGCAGTTCAGTGTGACCTATATGAAGTACAGACAAATTGAAAATAATCCTCTAGATTGACAATTTGCATACAAACAACCTTTCTTTTCTCATTGTGTTTTTCTACTGCTGAAATATAAGCTATTATACACATTTCTGGGTAGTCAGTTTACAAGCTGAGCTAAACATTCTGCTGTATTAGTTTGGAGATATTGATCCTTGTATTACCACGATGCCCTCTGTGACTATACAATTTTGCTGTAAAAGCATTAGCAGGAATGATTTACTGGTATCAGATATTGTACTGTCCTATTCAGCCAATAAAGTGTTTGATGACTAGGGTATGTGGACAGTGACATAAGATATACACATCTTCTGTACTGTACACCAAATATTCTATACTTGTTACTGAATAAGGAGATTCTCATTTGTGTAGTGTTGCTATGATGTTCCTGTCATTGCGAAGCAAATCCAAAGCACTCAGGAACCAGAAAGATAATGTAAACGTATTTTATTAGGAACGTTTTCGCTTCTCAAAAGACAGAAGCTTCTTCAGACAAAGTAAAAGGCGCCTAAACCACTTTTTAAATGCAAAAAGGTTATGTTTACATGATGTCATATCCTTGACAACCAAGGTGTTCAACGATACACCTTTTAACATGCAAGTGTAACACAATCAACATAAACCCACATCCCCAACCAGTAAAAAAGGCATTAAATCTAACATTTTAAAAATCTTTTTAAAAGGTGTAACTTTTCCTACATTAAAATGCTTTAAGAAATACTTAAATCACACATACAAAAACTTTTAAACAAGCAAGTGTAACCCCAAGGTAAGTTAGCTAAATAAAATGCCAGTTGGACCCCAGTTAACCTATATATTATGGGTTAACACAATGTTACAAGGTACATTTAACCTAAATAGTACGTTAAAACCTACTAAGACATGCGAGGTCATTTAAAATTCAAACAGAACTAAGGCACAGATGACTACTGGGCACAGTCATTAAAGTTGGATAATATACAAATCTAATTCCTTAAGTAACTTTTGTATTTCAAAATAACGGAGATGTTACAGGCTTCATTCAGCCCTGGGGGGGAAAAGGCATTTAATAGCAATTGCCATTCCAACTCCTTAATTTCAAGTAGGAGAGATTGAGGACCCCCCTGATTCCAACTTTAACTGAGTCGATCCCCATAAAAGGTGTATCGTTGAACACCTTGGTTGTCAAGGATATGACATCATGTAAACATAACCTTTTTGCATTTAAAAAGTGGTTTAGGTGCCTTTTACTTTGTCTGAAGAAGCTTCTGTCTTTTGAGAAGCGAAAACGTTCTTAATAAAATACGTTTACATCATCTTCCTGGTTCCTGAGTGCTTTGGATTTGCTTCGCTGTGTTGCTTAGTTGTTCAGTTATTTGTTTGCCTTCTCTAGTTTGTTTGTCCGCGATATGGCAAGTCCAAGAACTCCAGTTCTATTTGAGTCTGGTAACGTTACTTCTATCGATGCTCCTTCCATGGGTGACCCGGTAAACGTTGAAACCTTGCTTGCACTACTGACTCAACGCTTGGATTCTCTGAATTCACGGTTGGACAGAATTGAGTCCAACGATGCGTCAACCACACGGAGTGCCATTCCTAATCAATCGACCAGCAGTGAGACGAGGCCGGGGAGTGGATCATCTGTTTCACTACAACCTGGTCAATTACAACGGATGACGGCCACTGTTGGGAGCTTCAACCCTGCAGAAACACCTGCCGGTATTAGGCTGCCTTACCCACCAAGGCAGGTCGATGATATTAACCGACATGAAGTAACCGGGATTGTGTCTGGTGCAGATAATATCGTTTCCAATAGTGGAAACACCAATGCTGTCGGTATGAACTTTAATTCCGGGCTTATTGGTGTGCCCACTTTTGGGGAATGGGCCAAGAATACTGAAGCTTTTTCCTTTGGCTCACCCTTTTTATCGGGCCCGCCGGCCATAGGAACTGAAACTCCAGGTAACACAGATGATAGTATTGCTGTCAATTTAAAGCTGTTGGATAACAAAATGTTAAAGATTAAGAAACTTCAACTTGAAGTTTCGTACTTCAAGCAGTGTATTAAAGAAAAAGTGGTTCCTAAAGGTTTGAGGAGCTCGTTTGCTCCTACTGGTTTATTTTTTGGCCCTTTATTTATGGACGAGCTTTCTTGCCTTTTCAATAAACAAGGGTTAGAGTTGCTTGAGGTCATGGTGAAACACTATGAGAAACAGATTGACTTTTTGCTGTCAGAAACCAACGTTCTTAATGAGAAAATCAAAATGGATTTAAACTTCCTCCGGTATAAATATGATTATCACCGGATTTTTGAAAGCATTGATGGGTTATTAGTTAAATTAAAAACAAATAAAAATAAAAAATTAATGAGAGATCGGCAAGCATACGCTAACGAGCTTGCCTATCCTAACCTGGTTAAGAACTTTAATGGGCTTAAAAACCAGGTTGAACTACACACCAAAAGTTTTAATGACAGAGGTGCGGCCCCCCCCTCCTACTACCCTGGACGAGAATGAACTTGAAAATGAGGATGGAGATGAAGGCCCATCCTCTCACCAACCTAGGAGAAGTAACAGAATTAAAACCAATTATAACAACCAGGGTTACCATCCTAATTATAAAAATCAAACAAAGCCTTTTTTAGGGCGGAAGAACTATCAGCGGAAAAACAATCAGAACAAACTGAAATAGAGCCCATGTTAGGGCCTACCGCTGTTCCTTCTGGTAAACCCACTATTTTGACTAATAACAAGGGTGACTTTATGGTGTATAACTTCTCCGAAGTGAACATTGAACAAGATTTAATTGAACTGTTGGCTTTTGGCTTGTCTTTTGTTCCTGATCAGAAGATCTGTCTACCTAAGTTCTTGATGGACCTTAAATGCTTTGTGCGTAGCTTAAACCTTAAAGTGTTGTTTAATGGCGATTCCACTAAGGACAAACCTCCTTTTAAATTGTTAAGTACCTTCAATCCTCCCCTACACCCTATTTTGCAAACATTTGAGTATGCTTGTGAAATTGACTTTAGACAACTGTTTGAGAATATCAAATGGTTTGATAATAAAAGTAACATTTCACCTGAACAAAGAGTAAGCTTGAAAAACTTATGTAACTTACCTATTAGGGTGATCAAACCAGATAAGGGTGGGGGTTTAGTTATCTTTGACAAGAATGACTATATTGTAAGAATGTCTAAGGTACTTAATTCTCCAGCTTATGAAATTTCATCTTTAAATGAGACTTCAGGCCAATACAATAGAATCAAGGGGTATTTCAGGGATTTGTTTATTGAAGGGAGGATTGACATCGACACCTTCAATTTTATTAACATCTCTTTCCCTAGAGTTCCAGTGATGTTTGGGATCCCCAAAATTCATAAAAACCTGGTGGACCCACCTATGCGAGCTCTAGTGGATGGGAGATGTTGTATCACTCATCCTTGCGCTAAGGTTGTTGATCACATCCTTAACAAATACCTTAAGCTACTACCTCAAATCTGTAAAGACTCTTGGTCTTTCTTAAGGTCCATCAATGACATCCCTTTCAACCCTTCCTACAACTTTTTAACAGTCGATGTGGTGGATCTATACACCTCTATACCACACCAAGAAGCTGTGGAATGGGTTGAACTTATGTTAGTCGATTTAGAAGCCCCGAAAGATGAGATTGAGGTGGTCACTCTCCTTCTTGATATTATTTTATCGTCTAACTTCTTCATCTTTAATAACTGCCACTACTTGCAGAAAAGGGGTATTGCCATGGGCTCCCCATGTGGAGGCAGTGTGGCTAATTTGGTGGTCGCTTACTGGGAAAAGACATTTTTGTTTAAGAATTCCCAGTTTAAAGAGGTCACCAAATTTTACACACGTTTTTTAGACGATGTGTTCGTTCTCATCCAAGGGAATTTGGATACTGTCATAAATTTAATGGGGAACATGAATGAATCATGCACCTTTTTAACATTTACTCATCATTTTTCAGTTAGTGAGATTGACTATTTGGACGTCAAACTTGTTAAAGACCTTCATAACAATCGAATCCTTTCTAGTATTTTTAGGAAGCACACTTATTGCAATGCCTTTTTACATTTTTCCAGTAACCATCCCTGGAAACAGAAAAAGTCCATTGTTAAAGGCCAGTTAGTTAGAGCTACACGTATGTGTAACACCCTAACGGCCTTTGAAGATGAGTGTTCTACGCTTAGGAGCATGTTCCTGAATAGGGGTTATCCTTGCGAACTTCTCGATAGCTTAATTGATGAAGTTTCCTTTAAAAGAGCTTCGGGGTTTTACCAACCACTCCTTCAAGGCACCAAACCGTGCACCCTTCTCATTACTGAGACTTTGGAAACAACTGCACATAGTAGTGAACCTGGACCCCTTTTGCAGGAACCTAGTAGCTCTGGCTATGATAAGGCTTCCCCAACCCAGGATTTCAAGATTAGTTTCATCATTACACACAATAAACACATTGACAGCATGTGTTCAATTATTAAGAAGAACTGGCATTTCATTTTAAATAATGCCTATTTATTTGATATCTTGGGCTCTTTCCCCTCTTTTGTATTTAGGAGGGGTAAAAATCTAAAAGAATTGTTGCAAACAGGAGATTCGCCATATGTTCCATTTAGACAAACTGGGACATTCTCCTGTGGGATTTGCAACTGGTGTAAATTATTAAAAACAGGAAACTCTTTTGTTATAAGAAAGGAAAAGTTCTACATTAAACACAAGATTTGTTGTGACACTAAGTCAATAGTTTATATTGCATTTTGTAATTGTTGTTCGGCCTTTTATGTTGGTAAAACGGACCGCAGGTTGCGGGACCGTGTTTACCAACATAATTATGCTATAAAAAACAAAAAAACTGACAATGCTCTTTCGAAGCATGTCTTAGATCATGTTGGGCATAGTTTTTGTTTTATGGGATCGACTCAGTTAAAGTTGGAATCAGGGGGGGTCCTCAATCTCTCCTACTTGAAATTAAGGAGTTGGAATGGCAATTGCTATTAAATGCCTTTTCCCCCCCAGAGCTGAATGAAGCCTGTAACATCTCCGTTATTTTGAAATACAAAAGTTACTTAAGGAATTAGATTTGTATATTATCCAACTTTAATGACTGTGCCCAGTAGTCATCTGTGCCTTAGTTCTGTTTGAATTTTAAATGACCTCGCATGTCTTAGTTAGTTTTTAACGTACTATTTAGGTTAAATGTACCTTGTAACATTGTGTTAACCCATAATATATAGGTTATCCGGGGTTCAACTGGCATTTTATTTAGCTAACTTACCTTGGGGTTACACTTGCTTGATTAAAGGTTCTTGTATGTGTGATTTAAGTATCTCTTAAAGCATTTTAATGTAGGAAAAGTTATACATTTTAAAAAAATTTTTTAAAAATGTTAGATTTAATGCCTTTTTTACTGGTTGGGGATGTGGGTTTATGTTGATTGTGTTACACTTGCATGTTAAAAGGTGTATCGTTGAACACCTTGGTTGTCAAGGATATGACATCATGTAAACATAACCTTTTGCATTTAAAAAGTGGTTTTGGCGCCTTTTACTTTGTCTGAAGAAGCTTCTGTCTTTTGAGAAGCGAAAACGTTCTTAATAAAATACGTTTACATTATCTTCCTGGTTCCTGAGTGCTTTGGATTTGCTTCGCTGTGTTGCTTAGATGTTCCTGTCATTGTGAATCCCCTGGTCATCTGAGTGCATAATATGTAGTCACATGTTGTACAGCATGTGGTAACCCTGATTATGGGAAGCTTTTAATCACAGATGGCCAGTGGGGAGTAAGGATGGGGGTAGACCTCCTACTATGGAAAGAATGTCTTGAGATATTCATCACAAGTTCAAGCCACAACTTTGACAGCATTTGAAGCTGGACTTCCAGCTGAGTCTTCAAAAGAAGTATGTGATCCAGTTCAGAGCTGTAGACACAAATACAAGCTGCATGTTGTGTGAACCTGAGACCAGCAATCAGTTATCCATTTTGTCCTGTTTGACTGCCCCTATCAAGTACATACATAACCATATATAATGGATGCTCTTCCTCCTCATCTAAAGGTACAGGAAAAATAGCTTTCTATGACAGACTTGAAGTAGTTCACTGAATGCCTGGCAATGGTGTACTGCTTTATTATTTGCTTTGAAGACATGAAGCTGCAACATTATTTGTACAGTAAGTAATGTAATGTAATGAATTACAAGATTTTTCATGGTTTCTCATGCCTGGGATTTACCATCAATGGGGTCATATAGGAGAGATATATGTGTGGGGGTAGTAGCTTTCTTAGCCCCTGCCTGGAGAATACTTAAGCAATAACTGATGATGTGGTGTGGTATATTGAAGATTTACCCACGGTTGGTGTGCTTTAATCATGAGGGCGAAGCCCGAGTGATTAAATAAAGCCAACCATGGGTAAATTTCAATATACCACAACAACGGAGTCAGTTATTGCTTTTATACAATGACATTTTTAAGAAAAAATACTTACTTTTCTTAAATAATGTCTTTGTATAATGGCGCCGTACTGTTCTTCCACAGTTGGTGGTATCCTGCTGCCTTGTTTTGATGTACTGTGCATGCTTATGGGACTTGCGTTCCTACACATACCCAGTACATCAATGTTTTGAAAAGGAAGCAATGGAGAAAAGAAAGTCTTCATTGCTCCATTTTTGTTTTCTTTTTTTTTTTTTATTAAAAAAAAAAGGTTTCAGCTACATTAGGGGTAGGAGAGAGAGAGAGACAGAATGGAGGAAATGCAAAGAAAATCAAGTATGTGTCTTTAGTTTTAAATAATATACCTGATTTTCATTGTATTTCCTCCATGCTGCCTGTCTGGTATGTCCAGCGTCCAGACTATAGATTTTGTTTTTATTTTTTGTTAAAAAGAAAAAATAAAAGTTATGGAATATACAAATGGAAAGAAGTCCAGGTGACCAGACCTTTTCCGTTGGTATATTCTGGGATTTAGAATGGGCACGCTGGTTGGGATGACCAATCAGCGTGCCTATTTTTGAATATTAATGGCCAGTCATTGTATAATAGATTTTACACACTTGTTTACGAGTAGTGGCCTTTTGATCTGAGTAAAGGGCCTTTTGGATATTTTTAGGCATTCTACCTGTTTATCATTTTCAGTCTCAGAAAGTTAGCTTTAGTCTGATGGAAATGATAATCTGTATTCCCACTGGTATCAATGGGTAAATGTAACTGTAACAAACATAGATTCATGGGCAGGGAAACTGTATTAGTGAATATCTGCATTCTGAAACAATGTTTAGATACTGCACACCTTACAAAAGCGATCAGTACTTTAATAATACCACAGTATAATTGGTACATTAGGGGCCAGACTTGTACTGTGTCGGGGTTTCTTGATCTTTGTGATCAGGAGAAGGCACTTGTCAGTTTTCCCTTATCACATCACCTTCATGCCTAGACAAGGCCTGGAGTTCTATAAACCTGAGAAGGTTCATCATGTTACTGAAAGTGGAGGTGTGAGATACTGGAAGCTGTCATCACAGAAATCCTGTATGCTGAAGTACTGTCCTATATGTATTTTATAAGGATGTGAGTGCTTAGTGGGTTGCCTTCTGTGACACTATTAAGCTCTTCCTCCATAACAATGAGAAATTTAGAAAGAGGTTATTGTCAAGGTCATGTCAAGCTAAGCTATGCATGCCATACTCTCTTCAGCTGAAGGCCAGCAATCATAATGAGAAAAAAAGTCAAAGCTGAGGATTCCCTGAAAGTGGATTGGGCAACAGTGTACAAGATAAAGCTACTTATCTTCTCTGGGTTCAAAATGTTGACATGTATGTGAAGGCCAGAGATGTGTTCTGCTCTGCAATATGTATGGCAGTAAACAGTGTGATGCACTATGTTTGTGAGTCAGACAGATTATAACTTTTGGAAGCTGGAATAAAATTTATTAGGTATAAATGCAACAGGGAAATATAAAGTACTTCTGCCTTCCTTGTTAAGTAATGCTTATAACTCACAATGAGTTATAGTCAGTTATTAGATATTAACTTTCACAAGTGCATCAGTAGAAGGTGGTCTTCCTCCTACTTTTTACACTTCCTAATGTGGGATAGTTGTTGATATGCTGCTGACATACATGTGGAGGTGTGGAGCACATGGCTCCAAAATGGAAGAAAGGGACACTATTGTTTGTAAGAAAGGGAATAGTAATCATTTAAATCATTGGAGAAATCTTGATATGCTTATTATTTATCAAAAGATGCTGGCTAAGATCATCGTTAAAACAGGAGTTATAGATGCCTGGGTCGTGTCTTGTGTTTTAGTTTATTTGGGAGAAAGTAAAAGGAAATGAATAATTTACGTACAATGACTGAGGCCTTGCTTACCTGTTATGACTTATAGGAAGACATCAGGGGTTCCATCTGCACTGTTGCCCTGTTTTGAAAGGTTTCATAAGCAATACTGCATCAGAATAGTATTAAATAGTTGGATCTCATCAGAACTCCCTATACACAGATAGGCAGCACTACATCAAAATATTACTAAATGAGTAGATCCAGTTAGGCATCCCAATGCACAGGCTGTCAGTGCTTCATCAGCACAGTATTAAACGGATAGATCCATTTGAAGGTGTATAATGCATCAGAATAGTATTAAAAGGGTGGATCCAACTAGAGTTTCCCATACAAAATAGCCAGTACTGCATCAGAACAGCACTAAACCGGCGGATCCCATTAGAGGTTCCTATGCATAAATCTACAGTACTGCATCAGAATAGCACTAAATGGGTGGATGCCATTAAAAGTTTCTATGCATAAATAGCCAATACTGCATCAGAATAGCACTAAATGGGTGGATCTTTTGATATGTTTTATGAACAAATACTGAATAAGGAAACAGAACAGTATTAAATGGGTGGATCCTACTGAAATTTTTTATGTGTGGTTAGTCAGCACAACATCAGACAAGTATTAAAGGGGTGGATCCCACTGAAGATTCTTATGTGCAGTTAGGCAGGATGACATCAGAATTGTGATCCCACAGATGTTACAATGTGCAGATAGCTAGTTCTTCATCAGAACATTATTGAATGGCTGGATCTAATGAGAGGTGCATAATTCATCAGAACAATATTACATGGTTGGATGTCATCAAAGGTTCCTCAGAGGAGGTAGCCACCACTACATCAGAAGGGAACTAAAAGGGTAGATCACATTAAAGATACCTGGGTGCAGATAGCCAATATTGCATCGAAATTGTGTTAAATGGGTAGGTTCAATAAGAGCTTCCTATGCAGAAATAGTGAGCACTACATCCGCCCAGTTTTAAATGGGTGTATATGCTCATATACCCAGTACTGCATTAGAATAGTATTAAATGAGTGAATCTCATCAGAGCTTCCTATGCATAGAAAGCTGGTCCTACATATAATAAATTAATCATTTAACTATAATTCAGTGCTTAAATCTAAGCATTAGCAATATAAGTGCACAGGAGATCACAACAGAAAAAAGCCAACATCATTAATGCAAATAATATTCAAAAATTCAAGAGCAGAATGAGTGTAAACACCCATACAAGGCTCACAGCAGAGTCTTGTCAAAAAAAATCTCAGGTGACTCTGAAACAGGAATTCTGTTTCACAAGAGTAAAGCCAGCATGGTAGCCAATTGTAGATAACAGGGGCACGATTAGAATGACAACTTGCATGAGTTTAAAGATAAACCAATGGAATGATCAGCATCTGTCCATCAGATGACCTCCACTACCTTATTGTGTCCTATGGTCTCAGCAGCTCCTTTAGGTAAGCAGAGCCCACATCATGCAGAACACAGAAGGTGAGTGCTAAGATTTTAATGATGCAGCAAGCTATAGCAGTCAGCTAATCAGATCCCATAGGACTGGAATAATATGGCAGTAGATGTCAGCATGTTGAGTTCTGACCTACTGTAGGAATGATAGGTTACCATCCAAAAGCCAAAGGTATAGCGCATTAGGTGGTCTAAGTGTAGCAGCACCTGTGCATTTACCCTCATCAAGTAATGCATGAGCCACAATATTTGCTTCGGAAGAAATAAGATGCCTTGAGGACTGCCAATATCTGGTCCCAAAATGTGTGCCTGTCATCATAAAACATATCCAAATCACAAACTTGAGAAGCAAGTTCCAACCAATTGTCTCCACAGATCTCCAAAGGTGGCAACAGTCAAAAGTTAGGTGGACAGATGGAAGTATGTACTAGTAGTGCTACAATCTTGTCTGCAGTTAGTTTCAGCCAATTTGCATTCATCTAGCCTGCACTGACTCCAAACAGTCTTCTAAAGAGCCATAATCTGGCTGAGTACCCAGTGAGAGAAGACAAGGTACAGCTGAATGTGTCAGCTTATGACTGAGAGAAAATGCCCTTCCATGCAATATGCTCTTTATGTAGTAGTCTGTAAACACAGAATAATAAGGAGTCCAAGATCAAGCCCTGACTTACACCCCACAACAAGGTCGTGGATATCTGAGGAGTTTAAAGTAGACACTATACAGTGTTTATGGCCAGAAAGGTGTGATCTAAACCACAAAATAGCATAAAATGAATACTTATCATTAGATCATCCTAATACAGATGGCCAGTACTGCAACAGACTAGCATTAAATGGGTGGATCTTATCAGAGGTTCTTGAGCACAGAAAGTACCACATCTGCATCAGAATTGCACTAAATGCATGGATCTTATCAGAGCTTCCTATACAGAGGTAGACAGGACAGCATCAAAATAATATTAAATCCCATCAGAGGTTGCATCTAAATAATGTTAAGTGTGTGGATCCCATCACAGGCTCCTATACAAAGAAGGCCAGGGACTTCATGATTGTGCTTTGCGATGAAATATCATTTTGGATCTTGCACAAGGTTAAACCTAGAATCTGGGCTTTGTGTTATGGTGGGCTTCTTTTTCTCTCGGGTTAGATAATGTGGATGCCCTTGCTTTATTTTGTTGAGAGGTCAACAAAACTGTCGCTGGGTTTTAATGACTGAAGAAACATGGGGTTACAAGTTTTTTTTTTAATTTTCTTCAATTATTTTCTTAAAGTATGTATTGTATAGGGGGTGAAATGGCAGTTGTTAAGCTGAATGCAGTTATTCATATAGGAATGGGGTAATTAAACCACTTGGGTTAACTGATGATGTTTTATGAGAAGAAGTTATTTGTGCTATAGGATAGAGCTATTGCTACTTTTTTATTTTTAAGTGTGTTTTTTTACTATTTACTGGCCGCCATCCACACCTCTTAACTGTTACTGATTTTGCCTCATATTATTACTCTGTCCCTCATAAATTATTTGATTTCCTAGTAAATTATTGAGGAGTATAGTCAGTCAATAATGCTAGTCAAAGGTTCATAATTCTAATTCTTTAAAAATATATTTTGATGCAAATCCCCCAAGTTCTAGTAACATTTTAAGTGAATTAGAGTAATATTTCAAAATAGTCCCTGATTTTTATTCTTTGTCCATAAATCTTGATCAAAGAAGGTGAGTGTTTTGTTCCCACCAAGTACGGAATCAGCCATTTCATCACTGTGTTTTAGAGCATTTCAAAGAAGTAAGACAAATCCAGTAGTGAGGTACATTCTTACCCTACCGAATAGGGTAAAAGAAAAAAGTATATTACGCCCTATTGTTTTTCACATTCAATATTCTGATCTATATAGTTTCAGCTTCCTTAATTGGAAAGCAGCCATTTTCCTAATAGTACTTTACAATTTATATACCGTTTAATAGAAGCAGTGAGGGTGGGGTGTTGAGAGAGTACTGTTGCTTTGAAGAAGCCTCACTGGTTATATAGGAAGGTGTCCTTAGTGAACTCTGATAACATCTCACCAGAAGGCCTGCAGACATGAGTGAGTAAAGTGTATGTATTGGTGATTTTGGTGAAAGTTGGTAGAAAGCAGTGGAAAATAAATGTTAGAATTTTTGTGATTGACTGAGGAAATATAATAAAGAGAAGAGAGCAGCCATTACAGAAGATAGATGTCATCTGTATTATTGATTATGCAGGACTGTCTGTTGCTTTTGATAATTGTGTCTTACTATATAAATGTACCTTCTCAGGTGAATCTGAGCACACACTTCCCTGCCATCCCAGCTACGTTTGTGACTATATCATCACACTAAGCAGTGTTCATTTTATTCAAGGCATCTTACCACTAAAACAAAGGATGTTGGCAGTTGCACTAAAGACACTAATAACCACTGATTTGATTTGTTTAGTCATTTGTATGTAGACTGGCAGCACCTCATGTGTAAGTACCTGCTGCTTGGTAATAACTGACCAGGCCACAATCACCACAGTGCAGCAGAGCTGGCTCTGGCATGCTGAGAGAGGGGCTATTGCTGTGTGAGTATAATGGAGTTCTATTGTCTTGCTGTGTGAGTATAATGGAGTTCTATTGTCTAGGTAGGGACACAGAATCAGCCACACTAGATTCATAGGTTCATAGGTTCAACCATTAGAATCACTGAAGTGAAATACTTGAAAATATAATCATTATGCAACTCATAACTAGAGTAATGTAACAATTTGGGTATCCAGAAGAGTGTGCATTCAGCAAAAATCAACCATTTCATACAAGTGTGGGATAAACTAGGATTCAGGTATGTCACCGATACATAGAGAAAGGACGGTGTTATGTCAAGAATGGGAGTACAACTAGTCCTCATAGTACTCTGATTGGAGTAGGAGGATATGGGGGTAATGAGCTGCATTGATCACCTCCATGCAAATTGCTTCAGTAAGATATTTCACTGATTGCTTATGGGAAGAATGGGTGTGTCATATTCTGGCAGGTCATTGGTACAGAGAATAGGAGCTGCTGATGTGGGGCTACCATTACTGTCAGATGGAGAAGGGCAATAGGTTGCACATGTCACTACTGGGTGTGAATAGAGGCTGGAAACACTGAAATCTTACAGGCAGTTATGCATGAGGATTGCAATGAAACCAGATCAATGATAGTAAAAGGCAGGGCACTGAAAAGTGTAATAACAGATGTGAGGGATGATGCCTGTAAGACAGTTTCATAGATTCTCAAGGTCTGAGAGTTGGGGGTAATATCTTTTATCATCACTGGTAGTGGGTAGGGGTTTATACATGATCATAACATATGTATAAGGTTTGAGACTGTGAAAGCCTCTATGTGCAAGTAAGCAGGCAGGCTGGTAGGTACATATTCTGTTCGTGGAAAACTGTACCATTATAGGATTTTCCGGAAAAAACACCAGATGATTTACCAACAGCAGAGGCAGTCTACAACTTCTCATAGACTTAAAGGAAATTTGTACATTCTAAAGTGTGACTGCAGCAATTATATGCAGAGAGGTTGTTTGTGAATTAGAATTCCTCATGATGTTCCTTTAACCTACAGGAATCTTATTATAATGGATTTATGCCAGACATAAATGATTAATGAATCCCAGCAAACAATTTACCCTACCACTGCTATTTTTCCTAAAGCATCCCAGTCATTTTCCATATCTACAGTAATATTAAGCAGTTCTCATTTAACTGGCTTAAGAAATTACTGGTTATGAATGACTGAAGTCAACATATCAGGTAGCTGGATAAAAGCTCACAAGTGTGCTTTTCAGGTTTGCAGGCTGCATCATATGTAGCTTTGATTTGCAGTGAATCTTTCCCACTTTGCATCTGTGTAGAGTAGCTAACATTTTCCCAAATAATTTCCCTTATGGCTACCAAGAATTTTTCTTTACAAGTATCCTGACCTGTTGTTGCCTTCTACAGTGACTCGGCTGATTTCCATTAGTTAAGGATACAGTACTACATATTTCATTCCTCAATAAGCTGGCACATGACCTTTTTACCTATGGGGTGACACTTGAAGAAAGATAATGGAATTTAGCAGGAAATCTGTAGATTTGTTTATCTCTTTTAAGCTTCTAATTCTTCATTGTGCTGGTTATAGTGCTTGATACACCCATATGAACTTCAGACTGGTCTTAAAATCCTGAAGAATATTTACACCTTTCAGTTGTACTTGCTGAATTTATGTTTCATTCCCTTAATTTTAATTCTTTGAATTTATATATTTATGTGCTTATTTATTTGTTTGTTTATTTTCTTGCTTTTTCACATGTTCACAAACATGTTAGCTTACTGTGCTGGCAAATAAGCCAAAGATTTGGGAGCTAACTTTCTTTAATGAGCAGAAACATCTTATGACTAGAAATGACCTCACTGTATTTATTCTGGTCAACAATTTTACTTTCCATTATAAATTCTGCATTCACAGTTCTATCTCTGTTTGTTTATTCATCTTTAATATTACGCAACAACTGTGGCATAATTGTGAATGCATAGTGTAAGATAATATAAACAACTTCAATAAACAGCCTATTTACAGAACTATATTAAGGTTATCTGGTACCCTGTGCAGATCTGTAAACTGGTGCTCCACTCAAAGTTAACAAGCATAAAATTTAAAAAGAGGTCTTCCCAGAGCTGAATACCTTATATATACAGATATATCAAGCAACTTGTTATATCTTTTGCAAGTTGCTTGCTACAAATCTAAGAAGCAGCCGATAACAGTTATCATCACACACTGAGCACATTAGCCATGATCCCAAAAGCAGTATGGCTATTAATTTATGAAGCCATGATAACCTTGCTGCTTCATAAACCAAAGCCCATCAGTAACTGCCAATTGTGGCTGCTAGCATCCTGTTGCCAGGGTAGCTGTCACTTTATCCTCACCCTAGTTATGGCTCTGCCTAATTCTGAAAGTAGTTCATACTGATTGGTTACTACTCTGACAGATATGAACTTTTCCCTCATTTTATTTATTTATTCTGTTTGTCCTTTGATAACCAGGAAAATCTGATTAAGCCAATGGTCCATTTTCATTGGTGGCCTGGAGAGAAAAGCTCCACAGCAGATTCAAAAGCATTTAAACAGTAGTTGATGAGGGGAAAAAAACACTGCAATAGATTAAATATTTTACAAAGAGTTGAGGAGAAAGGCTCCACAAAACATACATAAAATATTTTACAGTAGCTGATAAGTAATTATATAAAAGAGTAAAAACTCCTCACAACAGATAAAACACAAACAGAGTGAAATACGTTTACAGAATATTACTAGGATAAACTGTGATCAACAATAGGATATGTACTGCAAGCAGCAAGAAACACTGCAGAAGTGGATAGCCTGTGTCAAGAAACTAATATATAGTTATTCAAAATATTGACTATATTTCTAATAATACAGTGAAAATGAGAAATTGCAGTGTATTCTGATGCCAACATAGATAGAGGAAAAGAATGAAATGAGGTGGAGGATATTATGGAAGACATAAGAGAGGAAAATAAATAGCTGTGGGCTTTCACTGATGAGGTAGAAAAGCATACATCTGTCATATTTCAGTATAATTACTGGTATACAATAGTGTCAAAGCATCCCATGCACAAGTGCAGATTACTCCAGGAAGCAGGATTAAGGCAGTGACCATGTAGAACTGAATGGACGTTCAAGTGCTCCATTTATATTCGAATGTTCTACAAGGGAATACAGTAAAGACTCATGAGCAGAAGCAGCGGTTACTAGACCATCAGTAAAGCCACTCGACAGGGTAATGGAGAAAGGGCCTAACTGGCCAGTAAAGACAAGGTCTGTGTGGACAAACGGGTCTACTTGAGATTACTGAAATCTCAGTTGACCGACAGTCAGAACACCAAAATGAGAAGCACGAAGCTTCACATTAGTGAAACTTCACATTACTGAACTGCAAATGCCTGTTACTCCAAGCTGAGTGGAACAGGAGATCCTCTCATCTGCACATTGTGGTGATCTCAGAGTTGGTATCTTTAAGTAGCAGGGAATTTGGGAAAGGTGCAGCCCTCTGGGGGCAGTGCAGGGGGCATACCCCCCCCCTGAAAATACATTAACTGGAAAGGTCGCTGTCACTCGGCAACTCACGGACTACAATAGTTCTTTTGGAATGTGTTAGTTTGGAGTGTCGGGCATTTGTAGTTCGACAATGTAAAGTCTCACTAATGTGAAACTTCGTACTTCTCATCTCAGTGTTCTAACTTTCTGTCTACTGATAATCTCAAGTAGTCCCGGGGAAACACAAAAGAAAAATGCTTATTCATTCTGTCACAAATATAGAAGGAAAGACAATGGGATATGAGAGATACTGCAGGAAAGGTAGTTTTATTTTTATTATGCTTGTATTCTTGCAATGGCATTTTTGTGTCACTGGCAGAGGGAAGGATGCCTTAAAATTTTTCAGAGATGATTCCTGAAAATGTAAATCTTTGTAGGTTTACTCTATGAAGTTTCTCCTGAAATTTGTATTACCCTAGAGGAAATGTGGAACATTTTTAGAAAAAAAAAATACTTGCATCTGCAGATTCATTAGTTTGCATTTAATATAGTGAACCCATTGTACAAAAGTTCATAAATTCAACAATCTGCCTCCTGACCTGTAATGCAGTAATTCCTCCAAAATCTGAATATGGTCGCCATTGTGGTTCAAAAGTGTGCGTCTATTTCTGAACAAACACGGATCAAGTTCATCTAACCAAAAACATGACCAAAAACTAACAGTTTCAGTTAACAACTATATAATTAAAACTGCATTTGAGCAAAGTATTTTGTGTAGGTGGCAAAGGCCCCAGCACACCACATGCAGGAAACTAAACACTGTTATTATTAGAATGTGTTCTAGACTCACAACAATATGGTCTTAAGGAAAAATCCAACTGAACTGATCTCATCAGGCAAATCATTGTTTTCATTAAAATGCTGAAAATGCAGATTCTGACAGCAGGCTAATGAAGAATTGGCCAGCTGCAAACAAACATTGTTACTTTCTTCCCATAAGGTAGGCTTATAGAAATGCTGTTCTGAACATTTGCGAGAACAATATTAAAACCGAGTTAGCGCCAGCTCTCTGGCATACAAGGATGGAGCTCTGACTATGGACAAAACAACCTTAGTTCAATTAGACACAGAGGTACTGGATGAGCCGACAGAGAGTAACAGAGGTGAATAGCTTGAGTCAGCTTGCCCCTCTCCAAGAAAAAGGTTTGGTTTATGTCCTGCTACTAGACCATTAACAAAGCTATTCAAGACAGGGTAATGGGGAGAGGAGCAACACCTCTCGATCAGATTGCAGTCAAAAAGACCATGATGCAAGATGGGAAGTTGGGATATAAACCTGTCAAGGAATGCATCAGCTGTCAAAAGACATAGTGAATATGTGTACACATGCATATGTAAGACACTCTTGCACAGTAAACTTTGCTCTACACCTGCTGGTCAACAGCAGAAATGCTTAGGAGTAGAAGAAAAATCTCTTGACTCCTCATCAGATGATGGTCCATAATTCTCATTTCACTCTTCCTATACCTGGGTCCTTGGATGGTTGGCAATAGATGGGCTAAATAGTGGGAGAGAAAGACTTAATTGCAGGGAAGTCAGTGGCTACTGCAAAATGAACACAACAAAATCATTAAACTACATTTAATTTAGTGAATATAGTTTTGCAAATTTATTACTCTCAGTATTTGACCAACACCTTGCAAACCCTATAGTAACTGAGAGCATTTCTTTTGCCTGGCAGTTGTTATTCATCAGATTAAAAAAAAAGACAAATTTTTCCTTCTTTAACCCACATGTTATATTATCATTATCACTGCATGCCTGCCTAGTGGCCCAGACTAAAACCTTCTGTCTGCAGTGTCTGCAACTCAGGATCACAAACAGCTTGAATGAAGCATCAACCATGAGTGGAAAGCCTGAGCTGCCCATATCCCAGTCTTCTCTTCCAGAAATGGTATCGAATGAGGTCAGAATGCAGGACCCTTATAGGCAGTATAAGATGTAGCTTTGCAGACCTTCAGATTAGTTTTTTACATAACACACTTACCTTTAATGCTGGATAATCAGAAGGATGTGGGTTCTATTGCCATCCTAGGTAACTGAATTAATTTTCTATTACTGATACTGCAGCATAGGATGGGGGGGGGTGCAGTATCCCTGAGTTTGCTTGTCTTTGGATGAGATGTTAAACCAAGGCCCCATCTACCTGAACTGGTGGCAGCAATGATGGATGTAAAGGATTTCATGGCACTTACCAAAAACACTAGGGTTATTTATTTACATATATCACATTTTTAGATATTTACAGTTTATTCTTTCCACACATATTATATATTAATTTTCATTGAATACAAACGTAAATAAATACATAAATACATAAATAACACAAACTCATCTATACATACTTATTTTTCCCTTCATATCTCCTTCTCTTTTGCTATAAGCAAAAGTTAATTTTTCTTAAAATTTTACTTGCATTCTATGTTTTATTATTTTATTTCTTGAAAAATAATAACCAGCTTCAAAGCCTTTACCTTTTTCTATTTATATCCAGTCTTATATAATTTAAACATTTTTAATTTCCACTATAAGTTCTGTCAATCATATAATGTTCTTAGCTATAAGAACTATATCATCTGCATATGCCACGATTAAAAGAATTTCCATTTTATTATTATTATATAAAAACTGACCTTCCTTAAACTTTACACCAATTTATTCTACTACTGCATTCATTATTCTTGTAATCAAGTTATCAGTTATTGGGCATCCTTGATGGGTACATCTTTTTAAACCAATAAATCTACATTTCCAACCATTTTACCATACATAGCTATATTTTAGCACTGTTATAAAATATTCCATTACATATTCTATATTCTTCTGAAATTTTCTACACTTCATTATTTGCTACATTATCATAAGTTTTAGTCACATCATGGCTCAACGATCTCACATCTTGTGCCCCATATTAAATTATATTTGCCATTTCCTGAACTGTAATAATTTCCTTTAGTTGTTTCTTTTGTATACTAACAATTCCTTTATTCCATACTTTTTTTTGGAAAAGTCTTTCATTTTGTTTCCCACACTTTTTGTCTTAATTTTATATTCCATATTATTAACCACAACAGGCCTATATTATTTACAATTTAATGTCCATATTTCCATATTAACTTAGCACAGCCCTCCCATAAGTCTCTATGCATCAAGCCTTTATTCATCCATTCATTTAATACTCCTTAAAACCTCATTTTTGATCAATTGTCAAACTCTCAGGAAAGCCATAATATATCCCATTGACTTCAGCCACAGCTCTTTCCTGAACAGTTTTTAAAGTATCTTCAAATTCCTGTATAAAAACATTCTTCTTTAATTCTTGATTACATGTAATCCATACAATTCCAGCATTTACTTCATTTTCCTATGCAAACTACCCACAAAATGTTTAGCCATTTGCATTATATCATCCTAACTTTTAAAAATAGTTCCTTTCTCATCTTTGATCATACCATACATATTTTTTGTCCTTTCACCTTTTTACCCCAATGATAAACTTCCGTTTCCCCATATATCAAATACTTCTGTTGTGGGTCTATATTACGTTATCGCAAGCTCATCTTGTCAAAAACGTAATGATCAGCACCATAATATCACCCTAACTAAATAGCAAAAACTCACTTTGCTGAGATAACCGTTATCGTAAAACAATAGTTTTCCCAAAAGAAATCTATTATGTAGGACATCTAACTGATGTGAAATCACAGTAAGTGTGTAAAGAATAAAATATGCCATTAGTATCTTGCAGTTATTTATATGGCATGGCAACTGAGCATAGAAAGTATGTGCATGTTATAGCAGCTGAATCTGTATATAATAAAAACGTAAAGGAATTTCATTGCCAGGAAGTAACAGTAGCTAAATGTATAACTATCGTGATGGCAGACTATACTGTGTGCATTATACTGCATAGTTAATGCAGAGATGGCTGACACTTCACAGTCCTGTACTGGCATGTTAGGTAACTGTTACAACACAGTTATGTCACAGTAAAAACAAAAGATGCTAGAGACAGATGGTTATCTGTATAATTTAGAGAGATGCATTAAAAATAGGAATTACTGGCACTGTAAGTTTAAGCTGGTCAGTAAATGTAAAGGTAGAGCTACTACAGTTACTGAAGGAGACAGTGAAGTATTAGTTAAGTCGATGCATGCTCTAGATCAAACAGACGTGGAGAAGTACAAAGCCTGCCATAGTTTAAAAGAAGCAGCCCGATGTTGCATGGATACTCCAGCTTTAGTTGTAGATGATATAGTAGGGAGTACATCCTTTGAAAGTACTGTACATCTACCATCTCGAAGGTCAGTGCTACAGCAAGTGAATAAGGTTAGTCGTAGAAAGATGGTGGGCAGGATTCACGATGGCTTGCACGGAGTCTAAGAGTCGTGTAAGACTCCATGCAGCCATCGCGATCCAGGAACAGCCCGAAATACCGTGTAAGAGACCAGCTAAAACATACGGGCAGGGCGTGGATATGCTAATTACCTCACTTGCAGCTGAAAGGCATGCAAATGAGGTAGATTAGTGATCCACGAAGATGAAACCAGCCTGTGTAAGAGTCGTGTTAGGTGCAGAAATGTACTCAGTTGACAACTGAGTACATTACTGCAAATAACACAATGGAGCCATGACAGCTCCGAATAAAGTATGCATATGTAGCAGGCAGCATGCCAATGGCTAAATATGTGGCCATTGGCACGGTAACCCGATGCAAACATGAAATAAAATAAAAATATTTTTCGGCAATCGGCAAGGTTTAAACACAGCGCAGCCCCGTGCAAACGAGCTGCGCTACATAAGACATAAAAATAAAGGTTTGAAACCCACAAATGTGGGTTTTATGCAATGCATGGATTTGCAATGCAGGGACTAGCAGACCGAAAACAACATGGCCACTGTTTAGTGGTTGCTAAGGGGGGAAGCTGAGTGTAAGACACGTAACTAAGCATTAGTAGGCAATCCTATGTAAATGAGTGGTAGGATAGTGAATCACACTGTCACATAACAAATTAGCACATTCCGTGTAGTGTAAGAGTTAGATAAGGGGGAGTAACAGAGTAGGAGATAGGGGACATCACAGGGGGGAATGTCAGGAAGAAATCAAGCTCATTGGAGCAAAGTGGTATGTGAAAGATGTCAATCACACAGCATAGAAAGAGGAGTGTCAACAGATAAGCATGGAAAAGTCAAGAAATGGAAGGTGTACACTGTGGCCAACACAAGTTTCTTGCTGTGCGTGCATGCGCGCGTGTGCGCGCTGGGAGGCGCGAGTAAGACAGAGTGCGCGCGTGTAAGGCAGAGTAAGCATGTAGGTGCCTGTTTAAAGATCTGTAAACCTGTTTGCGCTGGTGTGCGCGCATTTTAACCCAAATAAGCAGATTCTAGTCCGTGGAAGCATGTGTGCGCGGGTGGTAGTCACTGTGAACATGTTTCCGCTGGTATACGCGCTGCTCCCCCCTGAGGAAACAGAGAGGAAAAAGGAAGCAGAAGAAATAGTAGGAAGCTAGCAGGGAATACTGGCAGAGCTAGCAGGTGAAAACAATTAGAAGCAGGCAATTACACAGGCAGAATACTAGCCCAGCCCAGCACTTAAAACACTGCAAACAGCATTGCAGTATGTTTCTCTCAAGAGACACTGCAAGACAGGAGTAAGCTATTAGAAGTGAAAACTGAAAAAGCTGCACTCAGACCAAACATGCTAGGGGCTGCCATAGCTGTTATATGGAGACATAGGAGACTTGCTGAGGGTGGTGACAATGCAAATGCTGCCAGACAACCCACAGTGAGGAGACGGAGAAGAGTGTACAGGCCCAGGGTCACCAACCAGGGGTTACATGAGCTGGAGATAGTGGAGCACTATAGAGTGGACAGAGACCTCCTGCAGCAAATTGATAAGCTGTGCAGGCCACGCCTCACACACAGAACCAACAGAGGGGAACCCATCCCAGTGGAAACCAAGGTATGTGTTGGCCTAAGAATACTACCAACAGGTACCTTCCAGAGACCAACTGGTGATATGATGGGGATATCACAGGCATTAGCCTCCAGGGTACTGCACCAGTTCCTGGATGCCATGTCAGCACATGTCGGTGAGCATGTATATTTCCCCAATTCCCGTGAGGTATTGGCCAGCAATATGCGTCTCTTCCATCAAATAGTGGAATACCCTGAGGTAGTGGGTGCAATAGACTGCACACACATACACATCAAAGCACCAGCTGGTGAGCATTGTAGGGCCTACATTAACCGCAAGGGCTTCCCCTCCATCAACTGCCAGGTCGTGTGTGATGCCCAGGGCATAAAAATGAATGTGTGTGCCGGCTGCCCTGGGAGCTACCATGATTCCCATATCTGGCATTTGACGCAGCTGTACCAGACATTTGACAATGGGGACATCCCACATGGTCACCTAGTGGGGGATGCTGGATATGCACTGGAGCCGTGGCTGATGACACCCATCAGAAACGCACACACACCTGAACAAGAATGCCATAATGAGGCACACGCACAAACATGAAATGTAATAGAGCATGTGTTTGGGCTGCTCAAGTCACGGTTCTGGTGCCTGGACACATCTGGTGGAGCCTTGCAGTACTCACCAACTACATGTACCCAAATTGTCATGGTATGTGCTATGCTACATAATATGATTCTGCAAAAACAGCTGCAGCAGGACCAGCATAGGGCCAGGACAAACAGCCCCCCACCATTGCCAAGGCCATCACAGGCAGAGCATGACTCGGAGGAGGAACAACCTGAGCCTGCCCCAGTAGGCAGAAGGAGGCATGCCCAGTATGCCCTGGCCTTGGCAAAGAGGCAATGCATAGCACATACACTGGCTCAGTAGGAACCCTGGGAATGATACCCCTCTCTGACTCACTCATATAGTAACAGGGACGCCTAACATGACACAACCTGCTCTCAAACATGTACAGGGAGTGTAGTATGTGCATCCGACAGAGGCAGCCCTGCAACACCACCTGAGGCATGATTGCCATGTGTTAAGCAATGTAACACCATCTAGTATATGCAAACATGAAGACCCTGCCTAACATCTCACCCTCACCAAGCATGATGCCACACTATGAAGACAACAAGATCAAGTACAATAATTGGCTGAAGTATTGCTGTTAGCAAGGGGGAACAAATGGCTGACAGCCTGGGATGGCATGCTGAGCAAGACATAATGCCCCACCTGCTAGGGATGGCACACACCCAGCATACCTGGCTGTGTGGATACTGGCAAAGGCTGTTGTCACCCCCACTGTGCCTCGAGTAGGTAAGGCTGGAAAAACAAACCCACCACCATAGGTAGCACAAGGGATAACAACCTGGACGTAATGCTACCCAACGCCAGATGTCTAACCTGCAAGGTGCATGCAGACCAAACCCACCACAGCATGGAGAATGGTAATATCTGTTCTGTAACAGAAACCTGGGTCAAGGCCCAGAAGAGCACCCTAATACTACCAGGTTATGCCTCATACCATGCTCTACAGCTCTAAAACATGGAACACACTACAATAGGAGTGTGGCTATCAGTAATTGTCAAGGATAACCACACCCCCAGGTTGGTACCACAGCAAGATGCAGCATGGACTATCCACAGGCAAGTAACAGTGGCTCAAACTGCGTCCCTGTTTGCAGCCTGCTACAGACCACACTCACAAACCCAGGAACCCCAGCCAGCCTTCCTGAAGACACTGCAGAGTATGACTGTCTCAACAAATACCAAACAAGGCACACACAAAGTATGACATAGGTGGCAATCCATTATGTATGGAAGAAGTAATCAGGGACCTAGGGACACAAGTGGACGGTAACCCGTCATGTGACACTCACATTGCCAAGGTGGCCAGGAAGACCTGCTATATTGCCCACCTTAATATGAAAGGATGCACATGTAGATCAAGAGAGGTCACTGTGCCCCCATACTCTTCCTTTATCGGGGCCATAAGTGACAACAATGCCCCAGTTTGGATGTACCTTACCTTACACCTGCAGCAGTTAGAAAGACCCCAAATGTACCTCACCAAGAGGATAAAGGGTCCAAACATTTGTCATCTGCTGCCTGGCTGAAGTAACCACAGCCCAATTCACAAGCATACTGCCCAGTCAGAGGCAATGTATGCCTGATGTACAAGGCCAAGTCCAATCCAGAATGAATGGACATGCTCCACTGCAGAAACTCCAAATCCAGCAGAGACACCACAGTGAGATATCTGAACCTCCACACATAGATAAATAGGATGTGCTGGAGGGACAGATCCATAACCCAGAGGCTCCTTACACTCTGGAACAGAATCCCAGTCCATGATAGGCTGAGCTCCACACTCATACTCAACAAGAGAAATCTGGTGAAGTGCATGGGAGATAGTAGGTGTACACTGGGGGCCATCCCTGTGTTACATCTAGTAAAGTAAACCCTAAATGGGTATAATATGCACATTGCAAGGTGTGTCAAAACTCACACACAGTCTGTCCATGCTCAAACATGGCCAGGGCAGATAGCCTAGTATGAACCTATGAACCTATGATGATACAAATTGTGCAGGACACAAAGGATTATCACACAGCTGCCCCACCTGATGGTAGGAACCATGGTGATAATCCACAGATATGCTCTGCAGTACTCAAATATCACAAACAATACACCAAACTCACACACATTGCCAACATCCAACCTAACAGATTCTTTGCAAACTCCCCACCAGCACCATACTGCCAAATATCTATCCTAGCAGAGTGCTGGCCCGCTGACATTGCAGATGCTGAGGTAACAGCCAGCATCTACAAAGCACACCACACAGCATCAATGGTACCAGATGGTGTCCTGGGTTGTGTCCAACAAGTACTGTAAGAAGAATGGAACACCAAATAGCACTACTGCGCACTATCAGTCTTACCACAGGATATGTACCCAAAGAGCAGTGTACAGCAACAGTGGTCCCTCACCACAAAGGTGGTGCCTGAATGGATACTGCAAACTATCACCCCTCAACCCCGACTATCTAGGTTGGCAAAGTAATGGAGAGGATGATCATGGATCCCAGGAATAATGAGATTGGGTACCTACAGACATTGGACCCTACCCAGTGTGGCTTTCATAGGGCAGATCCTGCCCCTTAAACATGTCTGACTCATGTGAAATGCGCACCAAGGCCATTGATGTGGGGAATGTGGATCACACAGCCTATCTGGACCTTGCTAAACCCGTCCATACAATACCCTAGTTGGTCAGTACAGATAAGCTCACCAGCCTAACTATAAACCCCTATCCAAGTAGATGGGTTGCAAATCAGCTCAAGGACAGAACTGACCTGGTCAGACATGCTGCAGCCATGTCAGACTGCAAACCAGGTACAACTGGCATCCCACAAGGCATGGTCCTGGGACCTCTCTTGTATGCTATATATGTCACATAGGTACAGGCCAACATGAAAGGACTCTGTCTGAACAAGTTCGCAGAAGACTACAAACTGCCCACCATATCGGACCCTCCAGCTGACACAAGCATCCTACAAAAGGCACACATAGAAACAGACAAGTGGTGCCACAGCCATGTCAACAAGCTAAATGCAGAATAGTGTATAGTCATCCCCTGTGGAAACACAGTACATGGCCAGAAATTACCACATAGGTGTTAACCCAGTAAGTACATCAGGAGCAATAAGAGACCTGGGGATACAAGGTGATAGATATCCTGCATGTGACAACCATGTGTCTGTAGTGGTTACAGAAACATACCATATACCCACCTAATCATGAAGATAAGCACAGCTAGGTCAGGGTAGGTCAATGTGCCTCTCCAGTCATCCATTAGCAGCCTCACAATTGTCTACAATGGCCCTTGAGGGATGTACCTAAGCAGACACCTGCATCAACTGGAAAGACCCCACAAATACCCCACCAGGAGGATCGCAGAGCTGCAACAGATGCCATGTGTCGCCTGATTAAACAAACTGCAGCTCCACACAGTGCCATACCACCTGGCTGGAGGTGATCTGTGCCTGATGTATAAAGCCATGACCAAGCTG
Organism: Protopterus annectens; assembly: GCF_019279795.1. Classification (NCBI taxonomy): domain Eukaryota; kingdom Metazoa; phylum Chordata; order Ceratodontiformes; family Protopteridae; genus Protopterus; species Protopterus annectens. The sequence continues at coordinate 215,708,814 of NC_056751.1, forward strand.
GTATCAATGGACATTTGGCACCATGTAAAATCTGAATGCTGGTGACCTATGCAGATGACAGGCCTGAACCCCAGCACAGACATAAACAGGACATGCTGTACCGATTGGTCCATAACCCAGAAGCTCACTCCACTCACGACTAAACTCCCAGTACAGGTTATCCAGGGGTCCCTCATTGACTGTCATCCAGAGGAATCATGATGACTGGATGGGAGATGGTAGGTGTACCCTGGATATCACCTGTATGTCACGGGTAGACAGAGGCACAGCACACTAACCTTGACATATGTCATTGCAAACACCAGTAAATGTGTGTTGAAGGACAAACACTCTCTGACTAGCATTACAAATGGACTAGGGCACATGGCCATTGTTTGTCACTGTCCACACAAGTTGTGGAATACATTAACAATGTCGGACAATCATGTACTATGCTGTCCATATCTGAACAGAATGCAACATGGTCATATCTGCACAACTGGCCCTCAACCAGTCTGGTGTGCTCACTATAAATATTACAAGCAGTGATAGGACTGAAACCGATGATACTGTCCACCGCAGTGAAAGTACTGAACCAGTACACTATACAACAATACACTGTTTGGTCAGTAGGAAAGGATGTTGACAACTGTATGCAAACTATCCCATGGCAACCCTGCAGGCACAGCATAATGCCTGTTAGGTTCAGACACAAAGCAGTTGGGCAGTAAGAACACAACCTGACATCCAACACTCAACTGTACATGTGAAATATAGATGAAGTCCACACACAAACACAAATGTGGTGGATCACAGATCCCAAGATAAGGAAAGTTCACACTGGGCATGCTCGCACACTTAGATAAATGAGATGTGTCACTCAAGAAGCCATAGAAACTGTGAACTGGGCATGCTCACACACTTAGGTCATGTCACAGTTCAGCAGTTGCACACACATATCTGGCATTTGTATGTGTTAACACAGGAACCTCCCACAATATAGATATCTGCCCAGTGCACACAGTGAAATTACAATAGAGACATAAGTAAAGTACTGGATCCCACTCATATGCACACATCTTCCACAGTACACAAGTTGTTCATAGATATAGGGAAAGCTATGGCAATAAAGACCCACAAACAGTATATGAGCAACAAATACTTGCATCTGACAGGTAAACATATGGCCATAGAGTGCAATACTAGGCTGTTGTCCCTAGGGAATACAGAAGGTTATTGTGTGTATTTGGCGTCTGCCTCCGCAGTACAGTAGGCCACTGTGCCTGTGCAAAGTTAATGCATAGATATGCTCTCCCCTGTACTGATGGATAGTAACAGATGTACATACCTCTGCATACATAATGATGTCAGCACACTATACATATGTCAGGAGCACAAATGCTACCCAGTAATTTTAATAGCGCTCAGCTACTGTGTCTCCCACAAGTGTCATAATATAGTTAGGTAGGGGTTTGAATCCTGCAAGTGCTCAGTGTGTCTGTGTGACTGTGGGCGGGGGGAGTAGTGTGTGTGCAATTCCATGTGTAAGAGAAGTGTCCCTTTTGGCAACTAGTACAACACAACACATGCTGCATATTCCACTGTCTAAACACTGATGATGTCAGCACCCTATAAGTACAGCAGGAGAAAGTAAGCCTCCCAGTAATGCAAATAGCGCACTCTGCTACTGCGTCTCTCATAAAGTGTCATAACATAGTGAGGTAGGGGTTTGAATCCTGCAAGTGCTTAGTGTGTGTGTGAATGTGTGTGCAATTTATGTGTAAGAGAAATGTCCCTTTTGGCAACTAGTACAACACAACACATGCTGCATATTTCACTGTCTAAACACTGATGATGTCAGCACCCTATAAGTACAGCAGGAGAATGCAAGCCTCCCAGTAATGCAAACAGCGAGCTCTGCTACTGCGTCTCTCACAAGTGTCATAACATAGTTAGATAGGGGTTTGAATCCTGCAAGTTCTCAGTATGTGTGTGTGGGGAGTAGTGTGTGTGCAATTTATGTGTAAGAGAAATGTCCCTTTTGGCAACTAGTACAACACAACACATGCTGCATATTCCACTGTTTAAACACTGATGATGTCAGCACCCTATAAGTACAGCAGGAGAAAGCAAGCCTCCCAGTAATGCAAATAGTGCGCTCTGCTAATGCGTCTCTCACAAGTGTCATAACATAGTTAGGTAGGGGTTTAAATCCTGTGTGTGGGGGTGTAGTGTGTGTGCAATTTATGTGTAAGAAAAATGTCCCTTTTGGCAACTAGTACAACACAACACATGCTGCATATTCCACTGTCTAAACACTGATGATGTCAGCACCCTATAAGTACAGCAGGAGGAAGCAAGCCTCCCAGTAATGCAAATAGCACACTCTGCTACGGCGTCTCTCACACGTGTCATAACATAGTTAGGTAGGGGTTTGTATCCTACAAACGCCATGTGTGTTTTTGTCACACAGTTTGTCCATGTGTGTGGGGGGATGTTCCCAATATTGTACGACATACATTATATCAGTAATGTCAATGCACACATGATGTATGTGTGTGTGTGCCACCTACACATATGTACCTGTGACCTTCAATAGTTCCCATGTCTGTAGCCTGCCTCATGTGAATACATGGAATTTGCATTAGACAACTGTATGACTGTGGTGTTCTGTGCAGGGGCTGCATGTAGTATGTGTATATACAGTGTGAGTTGTAGATGGTGTCATCCCACCAGCGAGGGATACACGACTGGTCTGGAGCATATAGTCCACATGTTGGTGATGAACAGGTGCAGCATGTTTTCACCTCTTGTGGGAGTGGTAACAAGTTGTTCCATAGCAATGCAGGGAATGAATGCTAGGAACCCTTCAGCTAGGGTCTTGGAGCTAGAGTAATGCTCACACTCTATGTTTGGGTAGTTGCAGTCCACCCATATAATGGTGTTTGTAGAGACCGTCATATTCCCAGTGTTGTCAGGAAGGCCAAGTGGGTTTCCTGGGTATGGGAGGGTGGTGTGTGCCAGGCTATGAACCTGAAGGCAGTCTAACCCACTGTTAGTTGCACATGGATAGGCTCTGATGATTTGTGCTGTGCCACCAACCTGGGGGTATGTGTATCTGAGGTGCCTTTGGATACATCCCCCCTGTTCTGGTTTAGTGCATGTGTAGGGGACGACAAGCATGGTATTAGGTATGACCTGGCAGTGATGGGGTGCACCCGGGAGCCTTGTACCAGGAGTCTGTTACTGCACAGATATTGCTGTTCCCCATGCTAAGGACAGTTTTCACTGCATGCATCTTGAGGTTTACACTGCTGGTGTTGAGTAGCATTACTATTAGTGTCCTATCCCATGTGATACCTGTGTAGGTGGCTATGTAATGTCAGCCTTGCATACAAAGGCACTATGTGTGTAGCAACAGCCTCTGCCAATATACAACGGCCCATGGGTGACAGGTGCAAGCTGTCCCTAGCAAAGCAACGTGGCTTGTCCAGCATGTAATCCCATGCTGGCAGGCATTGGATCCCCTTTGAATGTCACCGAAACATATGGTAATTGTAGAAACAGATCATCCTGTCTACATATTGTGGCAGCATTCTTGGTGAGGGTAAGATGCTACTCAAGGTCAGGGTCATACCAGCCTGTGCCACAAGCTCAGAGAGCCCCTCTATGTCCCCTAACATGTAGTCCAGGGAGGTGCGTCACAGGTCATACACACTGGCACAGACAATGACTGAGTCATATTTGTACATGCCTTCGAGTGACCTGTATGCTTGTGTTATGTGGTGGATCATAGTGCCTGACGGGCATCTCAGCGTGACCTTCACCTTGTTCAGCCTGGTGAGCAGGACTTCAGTGTACCTGACAATAGAGGTACCTATTACAACTGTAGCAGGTGTGTTGTCAAGCCGTATGGGCTGTGACTGTTTGGCACACAGGCTCTGTGAGCTATGTGTTGCACGTGCTCTGCTCTGGGGTAACATTTGCTTGTGTGTCTGCTTTGCAGGTGTCAGCTGCTCAGGCAGGATGCTATTCTGAGAGTCCAAGAATGTACCTGTGTGTTTCTGTGTTTGGATTGCGGTCGTGGCAGGTCTATGTGAGACTGGTACTGTATTCACTGTAGTATCCCACTCCACCTGACAGGGTATGCCAGTACTGAGTTAAGAGAGCTTAGCCCCCAGTTTGGCTATGTGGTTGCATCTCTCACATCTGTTGCAAGTGTATGGGAAGGGGAGAGGGTTGTCTGTGTACATGAGGCAGCTGTAACATTGCCACATGACTCACAGATTCACCAACTGGACCAGAGAGTAGATTGACAGGTGACCTTTGCACATGCTACCATAGCATTTTGAATCCCATACTAATTAATGACACATAGGGCCAATGGGGAATAAGGTACTCAAGGTGAGTATGTGAGGGTGTTGTGCTCCTGATTTGTTAGTGCTGGCATATATAAATGCTGTCTTGAGCAAATGCGAGGTAAGTCATATGCAATGTGTTACAGGCAACTTACATGCAAACAGGACAAACAGTGACGTTCTGTCAAGTGAGACATGGACATCAGTACAGTAAGCAATACAGATGTCACTAGGGATCCACAGAGGCGCTGTAAATCTGCATTGCAGGTGGAATCAGTGTTTCAGGGACATAACAAGCAAACATGCATACAAACAAAACCACAGTCAGCTGGCCTGTATGTAGACTATGCTACAACAAACAAGGTGTACGACTTCCAGTAGGTAACAGTGCATATATGCAGGCACTATAAGCCTGTACCCAGACATTCACAGGTCAGACGGGCTGGGTCCAGCCCCACCCCCCACAAGTGGACAGACCATGTACCTTCGTAATGTAGAATAACTGGCCTGAAACCCAAGTGCTCATACCTGTAATAATACACATTTCAAATAACAGACACTGAGCCCTCACTCAGCAGTTCCAGACTTAGTATGATGTATGCTACCTGTCCTGGCACCACAGTATCCTTGACATGTATGGAGACCCTCCCTCCTGTCATAGTTAGTTCTGTGTTTTGGGGCTGTCATGCATGGTATGAGGTGTGACCTTGTAGTGCTAGTGTGCTCTTCTGAGTCCTGAACCTGTTGTGTATTACTGCACAGATATCAACATCCTCAAACATCCTCATTGCAGAGTCGAGTGTGGACAGCATGCAACTTGCAGTTGACATGACCATCATTGAGTATCAATATGTACATTTTCGTATCCCCTGTGCTACCTATGTAGGTGGCCATGTCTTGACAGCCTCACCACCAGTATGCAAAGATGTGCAGACAGTACACTATGGTAATTACTATGGGTGTACAAAACAATACAATGACATTCATACTGTAACTGCATCAGGCATGCTGGGATATACCCACAATGATATCATTACACTGTACTGTTGTCAACATTATACTATTACTACACTTCTATGTAGTCACCCTGTGCATCAGCACCATGTTAACCTGTTCCTGCACCAATGTTACAGATTGCAGGAGGTGGCACAGTTTCATCATATGCACAGGGTGTGTACTTGGTATGCCTGAGTCTGCCACTGATACAACCAATTGACATGTCTGTGTGTGTGTGTTGGTGAGGGACAGCAATACAAGATGGGGTAATGTTGATGCAGTGTGTGCATGTATGCGGTAGCCCCAGGTGTTATCAATTTGCATGTGTGTATGCATGCACACAGTCCCACCTCATGGCTGCCATATACAGGTGTTTGTGGACAGCCACAGACTGTACCTGCCAGGTCATACAGATCACTGTCTCTGGCCACGGACACGGTACCTGTGCCTGGCAGGGGTGCTACGGACCATATCAGGTACTAAGCCAGACTGGGTACTGTCATCAGAAGCAGGTGGTTGGTGACTGGAGACAGGTCCCTGTTGGGACTGTCCAGAACCACGTGTATGTGGTCTCCTGGGGTGGTCTGATGACAGCACAGACTCAGCATTGCTGGGGCTGCTGCTGGCACTATGGGAGCGGCCGTGGGCCTGTTGTCATCCGCGACGGCTGCCAGCTGCTGCTGTTACTGGCATATGGCCACGTCGATGCCTCAACCGTCCACCATTGCCCTTGCTCATGGACATGTAGTTGTGGAACAGATCTAATGTGTCCCCCCAACGTCTGTCAATGACCTCGGTGAAGTTAAGGATGGCAGCCTCAACATCACGCATACTGTCATTCATAGCTGTGCGACATGCTCTCAGCTCCCTCAGACCCTGTCTGGTGTACCGTTCCATAGGTGACTGTACCTGCATTACAGCCTGAAACATAGCTGAGGTTGAAAGACCTCTGTGGACACGTCTGACAGGGGTGGTACGCCCACGGATGCTCCCACGAGAACCCCTGGACGTCTGCCTGTGTGGTACCATGTCAGGACCCTGGCCATGGCTGCTGTGTGGGGATGCATGTGCCACTGATACCACATTACCCTGGTCAATGCCCACTGTATCCTGTCCATCACCTAGGGACATTGGTGACAAAGGATGTATTGGCAGGATGACTGTGCGCATTGATGTGGTCGACAACTGTGTACTGTCAATTGGCTGACCAACAATGGACCCTGGCACACCTCCCTGTGCCATTACACAGGTATCATCATTATCACTATCCACAACAGCTGATTCAGGTTCCCTGCTGCACAACACCAGAGCAGCACCAGAACCTGTGGGAGTAAGACAGGAAACACAGTTTACAATGTGTACACAATGTCACCACTGATACACACATGCACACAGGGCACATGCATACATGCACACATGCGCACATGTGCACATGGGCACATGCACACATGCACACATGCATACAGGGCACATGCACACATGCACACAGGGCACATGCACACATGCACACATGGGCACATGGGCATATGCACACATGCACACAGGGCACATGCACACATGCACACATGCACACTCCTCAGTATATGAGATATCGACACACAGACATAAACACACCTGCAATCAAACACATAGCACTACTGCTTCAGCCTATTATTACTATTAGTATCAAGAGTATTGAAGGTATTGTTATTACACACTCACCAGCATGGATAGGCTGCCTTGCTGTTACACCAGAGGGACCTGCAGAAATTAGACATTTATTGTCAGTGGGCATAACTGTGCCATTGATACTGTGAGTATGATACAGTTCAGTATTGCAACATTTAGCTTCCACAGGTCTACTGCTGATATTGAGAATATCACTCTTGCACAATAATTACCAAGATTACAGCTACAAAATGAGGGCACACCTCACACATGCATAAACTAACAGTGTACAGAACAGTCAACTATACACATGGCATGTTACCTGCATGCTCCGTGTCCTGCTGCTGGGTGGCCCCAGCCTCCATCATTACGCATGTATACTGCTGCTGTTGCTGTTGGGCTGGAGCCACAACACTTAGGAGTAGTCCCTCCAGTCTGGTGAGGGGGGGGATGTCTAGCCACCCCACCACCTGTGGCAAGCTGCTACCTGTGGATATCCAGCGCATGCTGACGGACATTTCTAATTAAATCACTGCAGTGATGGTGTACCTGCTCATATGTCCGGTTATGTGTGCCTATGTCATTTACCCGATGGACCATGTCTTGCCACAGTGCAGCCCTCTCCTGCTGGTTCTGGCTGGTGCGGGAAAAGAGTATTGCGAAATCCCACACCAGGCTCTGGTGTATCTCTTCCTCCTCCGCAGCGGAGTACACAGGGTTTCGCTGGTGAGGAGAAGGAAAATATGTCAGCAATATATGTCAGCAAACTATGGCACACATAATACACATAATACTCGACTGTAGTGATATAACTTAACCCCAATATATAGCATCTGTCTGTCTATTGAGGGATACACATGTAAATGACCAGATATCAGTGCTCAGCCGACAACTGTGCAACAGTACCTGGCACACTCCATACGACAGACTAGTATACTGCAGCAGTCAGCACACTGGTTCAGGTCCAATGCACAACCTCACACTGGGGGTTTGTATCAAGGTACTGTATGGGGAACATTATCAACCCATGCACTGCATGCAATGCACGTTACATATTTCACTGGTAATGCACACTACTCTTACTGGCCATAACCCTACCTACACCACAGTCACATATAGGGTAACACAGCACAACATATGGCAATGTAGTATGTGTTGATCGCAATACCTCACACATCTGTCTCTGGCCTCACACCAAAGACACACACTACCATGACAGACAGTCATGGTGAGCAATCACACCAGTACATAACATGCACCCAGTCACTGGCACACTCATTCCACCTCACATATTTGGTTTGCAATGGGTTCATGGGTGTGCATTGTGTCTTAGGTAGGTAGTATGCTATTGGCCCTGGGCCTACAGCAGCATACTGTTATGCTACCCTGCCCCCTGTGACACATGTGATATTATTGTACCTGCTCCTGTCAAACTGTTACACAGGGTGACTCATATGGCATATTACCTATCTGCATAACATTCAGCAGGGGTATGTCTGACATCTACTCATGGGGAGCCTTGCTTCTTAATTCTGTGTGGTTTACTCCAGGGTATGTCGTATCTGTGGGTAGGGACCTGTACCTCCACCATGTGCTCCATACTGCGGTGACAAGGACGACAGACATAGGTAATTTGGGTTGTGGATGTTGGAGGTGTTACCATGGTTGTTGGACAACTGTCATGGGTGTGACCTAACTATGTATATCCAGCAGTGGTAAACTCTATGTAGGTAGTCTGGGTGCGGTCTGTGGTCTTGTCAGTCACTCTGCATAGGTAATGTGTTTGAGTGCATTGACACAGTTACTTATGTATGTCTGTGTCCTTCTCCATATCTGTAGCTGTCATGGGAGGTACATACCGTGTAGGACATTGTGGGGTGTAGAGGGGTACAGTGACCTACATGTCCATAGCTGACACACCATGTCTGCTGACACATTCCATGTACAGGTATTACAGGACTAGTGTGCCACTGTGTATATCAATGGGGAGCCTATTGTACACTTGTTGCCCCTGTTCCCCCCTGACACATGCAGTGGTGAGCAGGCATGCACATATGTGGTGGTTACTTTAGTCAGTGTTTTGGAATGGGATATGGTACTCCAGTATTCACACTGGTGTTCACTCCATGCCTTTGTCACCAGGCACCTGTTGCAATACATCTGCACACATGTGCCTCACTCAGTATATATATATATATATATATATATATATGTATATATATATATATATATATATATATATATATATATATATATATATATATATATATATATATATATATATTGATATATATATATATATAAATATATATATATATATATATATATATATATTTATATAATATATATATAGATATAGATATATACATATAGATGTGGAGAAAGAGTGGGAGAGAGAGAGTGAGAGGGGGTGGGACAGAGAGAGAGAGATAGTCATATACAGACATATCTGTTGTCAGTCAGATCTGTCTGTATATGTATATGTATCTACATATATCTATATATGTAAGTGTGTATTACATATATCTGTACATACATATTCTATCAATCTCGATGTCTGTGCAGTAAGTGAAACCTGGTTCAAGGCTCCTGAGAGCATACCAGCGGTACCAGGCTATACCTCGTATCATGCTTTTTGGACCCAAAACTTGGGCCAAAACAAAAAGGGAGGGGGAGTGTCCATATTCATCAAGGACACCCACACCTCCAGGTTAGTGGCAACACATGAAGCATCAGAGACCATCCAGGTGCAAATAACCGTAGGCAAAACTGCTATACAATTGGTAGCATGTTACAGACCACCCTCCCAATCTCAGGAACCCCAGTCAGCCTTCCCGAAGACATTAGAGCATATGAATGTCCCACCAAACACCATCATATTGGGAGACTTCAACTACCCTAACATACACTGGGTGCATTATTCTAGTCCAAACACCCTAGCCCAAAGGTTCCCAGAATTCATAAATTCAAATGCAATGGAACAGCTAGTCACCTCCCCCACAAGGGGAGATAATATACTAGACCTGATCATCACAAACATGAGGACAATGTGCTACACACCGGAAGTATACCCCTCACTAGTCACATCTGACCACAAACTGATCACCCTGGATATACATATCCCACCTCCACCCACAACACAAAATACTACAGTGAGAAACCTGTCAAAAGATGACTTTACACTTCTTAACACTGAGTTGGTATCCTTTAAGCCCACTGGGCCAGTGGGAACCACATCCCACAATGCACACTCCTTCACAAATGCTTTCTACAGACATCTCCAAGAATGCATGGATCATGCAATCCCAAATAAACCCAAGACCCTCTCCACCAAGGGCAGGCGTCCTGTCTGGTGGACCCCATCCATGAACAAATTGTATAACAAAAGAAGGAAGCTACTGCACGACAGAGCAGAATCCCATAAAGATAAGGCATCTCTGATCAGCACTAGTAGAAAGCTACGTTCACTCATACAAACATGCAAGGCCAACTTTGAGAGGAAAATCACTATGGACACTACAGATAACCACAAGGCCTTCTTCTGCTATGTTAGAAACCTGGGCGGAAACCCTCAGATATGTTCACAGTTAGTTCACAGTGACAAAAACTACACTGAACACACAGATATTGCCAACATTCTGGCAGACAGGTTCAGTGCAAATTTCTCCCCTCCCTCACCCCCAAAAGAGGAATTACTCATCCCAGCTGAATGTAACCTCCCTGTCATCTCAGATGTCCAGCTGAGAACCACCCGCAGCAAAGCTATAAACACAGCATCAATGGGACCCGACAGTATCCCGGGTTGCATGCTACGTGAACTCCAAGAGGAGCTAAACCCACACATAAAATGCTATTTAACAGTAGCCTTACTACAGCATATGTACCTGAACACTGGCATACAGCAACAGTAGTCCCACTCCACAAAGGAGGCACCTCTACAAACCCTGGTAACTACCGCCCCATAAGCTTAACCAGCCTGGTCTGCAAAGCTATGGAAAGACTCATTATGGAACTCATACACAGAGACATTGGGGACTTACAGACACTTGATCCCACCCAGTTTGGCTTTGTAAAGGGCAGATCCTGCCTTTTGAACCTGGTTGACCTTTTCAAAACAGTCACTAGAGCCATTGACGAGGGCACAGCAGTCCATACAGCCTACCTGGACTTGGCTAAAGCTTTTGACACAATACCCCACTCTGGCATCATAGACAAGCTCAACAGCTTAAATGTAAATCCATATGTCACAAGTGGCTGACAAAGTTCAAAGATGACTGCATACTAGGTGCCATAGTGGATACACCAGCTGACACATACATCCTACAGAAAGGCCTCACTGAAACGGACAACTGGTGCCGGAGTCATGGCCTTACACTGAATGCCAAATAATGTATAGTCATCCCCTTTGGGAAAAACAAAGAACCCACATATTATCACATAGACAGTAACCCACTGAGTACAGACAAAGTAATCAGAGACCTGGGGACACAAATCGATACTGACCTCTCATTTGACACCCACGTTGCCAAAGTGGTTGGATAGACTTCCTACCTTGCCCACCTTATCATGAAGGGATTCACATCCAGATCAAAGGAGGTCATTGTACCCCTATACTCCTCCCTTATCAGGCCCATGAATGTGTACTATGCCCCATTTGGTATGTACCTCACCTGGCACTTGCAACAGCTGGGGAGACCCCATAAGTACCTCACCAAGAGGATCAAGGGTCTCCAACAAATGTCATATGCTGCCAGACAAAAGAAACTCCAGCTCTATTCCATAGCATACCGCCTACTTAGAGGTGATCTGTGCCTGATGTACAAGGCCATGTCCAATCAGGAATTGATGGACATGTTCCACCTCGTAAAATCCAAATCCATCAGAACCACAAGGGCTACAGATTTAAACCTCAGCACAAATATGAATAGGACATGCTGCAGGGACAGATTCATAACTCAGAGGCTTCCCATACTCTGGAACAGAATCCCAGTTCATGTTAGGCAGAGCCCCTCACTGACTCTCTTCATGTGAATTCTTGATGAGTGGATGGGAGATCATAGGTTTACACCAGGGGTCATCTCTGTGTCACTACTAGACAGAGGCACAGTAAACTAATGCTATTATGTAAGGGGGTCATCACTGTGTCACTACTATACAGAGGCACAGTTTTCTAAATGTATTCTGTACACTGTCTGCAGATAGCCTAGTACTAAACTATGACACTGTGAAACTATATATGTCTATGTATTTCTATATCCCTCTCTATCTATGTATACACATATGCATATTATATATATATATATATATATATATATATATATATATATATATATACATACATATCTCGATATACATACGTATACACATATATATATATATATATATATATATATATATATATATATATATATATATATATATATATATACTCCTTTTAGTTCCACATATGTATACACACAGTAACATACTGATGAACATCCATTACTGTACAACCTACTTGTACATTGCACTACAACCTACATTGCTATGTGCACATAGCTACCTTCACATACATATCTATGTAGAGCCTTCAGTGACAGTTGCAGTATGTCCCCGGCCTTATGCACATCTTCATATACATAGATACAGACCAATAACACATATGGAGGGTTCACAGTATGTAGACTATTATATTAGTACTTTACATTACCTGTGTTTGTTGCAGCTGTTTGCGTAGGCTTTCAGTTACTTGGCCTGCTGTCAACTTGTTTGTTTTGTTGTTACTTTTTTTTAAATATTTTTATTTCTTTCTTTCTCTTTCTCTTTCTCTTTCTCTTTCTCTTTCTCTTTCTCTTTCTCTTTCTCTTTCTCTTTCTCTTTCTCTTTCTCTTTCTTTCTCTCTCTCTCTCTCTGTCTCTACCTCCAGAGGGTGCAATGAAAGTATTGCATGTGTGGACTGGGAATACAGGATGCTTTTGTAGGTATCGGCACATGTCCATGTGATGGCCTCTGCACCAATTGTTAGCCAGCATTTACTAATTGCATGCAGCCTGTTGTGTAGTGATTGCAGTTCTCACTGTGATTTCAGGACAGTGCTATAAAAAGGTCTGTTAGGTAGGCGTAGCCCTTTCAGATTATCAGGGTGGGGACCATGCTGGTTTGCTGTGGACACAGTTCTGTGAGTGTAAGGGTTGGTATGTCTCTCATATTTCAGGCTGTGTTGTAGACACTGCAATGCATGTTGTTCTGTAAGCTGAGTATTCCTTCCTCCAGTGTCCTCTTCTCCGTGTGTATGTAAACTGACACCTACAACTAGTAATACTGTGTATATGGGTGTGTGTGCTTTCCTGTGGGGATTGTGGTGTAACTGGTATATAGCAGTGGTTCTTGCAATCTGTTGCTATGGCTTCAATATTTGGCCTTTACATTCACTTGTATGCCTGCTAGGTGTCTTTCCTGTAATGTGTTGCTAAGGCTTTCCTATTTTCCCTTTACATTCACAGCTTGTAATGCTTGCTATATCTGTTTGGGCAGCAATTCCCTATGTGTTTGTTGTGGTAGGGTGTTACTGCATGCAGTGTGGTCTGGCCATGGTGTGGGCCTTGACACTTACAAGGGTATTTGATCATGCTGCTGAGCAGGCCTCAGATACTCTCAGGTGCATCTTTTATCAACCTCATGGAATGGTACATATCAGTGGGATACTCCAATGAAATATTCTGATATTCTGCAGTTGTGACTGTGGGTTATTTCGAGCATATGTATTACTACACCATTTGTGACGTGCAAGTGGTGCATACTTTCAGTAATTCATAGTTACCATTGCATGTGTAGTAACACCTTTCTGCCTACTGTTAGTACATTTCACAGGGTGTCAGTGGGGCACAGTTGACATTTGTTTTCACATCAGGGACACCCCTGTAACTCAGTCACAGTTGCTATGTCTGGGCTCTTAACTATTCAACTATGGCAGTGTTTATCCTGCTCTGAGTATGTGTGTGGCTTGCCAGATGCTACTGTGACATTATTACCTACTGGCTACCAACTAGCATGGCTGTTTCTCTTCACACAGTACTATTTTACAAATCCACTAGATTTGACCGTAAATATACATGACATGTTTTGTGTACTAGACATGCTATATTCCCTTTACATTAATTCCTACTATTTCATGATATATTTCTTTCAGCACAAAGTTCTTGTATAGCAGTCATGGCTTAGTGGTAAGTCATGCAGACTAGTGTTTCCAAGGTCCTGGGTTCGAGACTGGCACAGGTATTTTATTTTGCTGCTGTGAAAACTACAGGCCTTGTCATTCAGAGTGACTAAGGCACTTTTAAGCAGTTGTAAGTGGGTTAGCACTGGTTTGCATGGAGGTCACGCACACACGCTTAGCTAAGCGCACAGAAGCGCACTCCCACTTACTACTGCTTAAAAGTGCTTACTGTCGCGCACACCCGCGCTATTTTCTTTTAAAGAAAAGAAAATGGGGAGATAGGAAAGTGGTGAAAAAGGGGGCACAAAGAGGGTAGGACAGTAGGAAAACAAGCTCGGGTTTTGCAGGAGGGATGTAGGAAAGGCCCATAGCTACCCATTTCTTCATCAGCAACAGCTGTGCATATGTTTGTAATTTGGTGTGAAATTTGAAACCTTCCACCTCTGAGAGAGGTGTGAGGACAACAATATTTGTTGTACAGCCAATTGTAATTGCCAGTTTACATGTCCAGCAGACATGTGTGCAAAATGGGCAGCTATATATGGGGCGTCATTTTTTTGTGGGTACAGAGTGCCCTTTTTTTTTTTTTTCAGGTTATTGTGGTATGTCAGGTACAGGAAGTAGGTATAGCTGGGGAGGTAGGTAGGGGAGGTTAACAGACAAGACAAACAAGATGCATACAGGGGTGGTGTATGACACATGTGGGGGGATACAGAATTGACGGGGACGGATGTTTGGATATTTCAAGTCCATGAGCCCACAGATGGCAACAGTGGAACTGAGAACCCCACCCATGGGCAGTTGCCACTGTGCCTTCACTGCCCAGGATGGGGCTGTGCTGGGGGCAGTGTAGGATGGGCAGCAGGCACACCCGTGAGTTATGCCACCCGTGCCTCAAGCTGGTGTAGGGGCCCAAGCACAGCGTGCCTGATCTCCCTACGCACCACAGTCCGGACACTACGGAGGGTGAGTGGATGTTCTCCTCTGGCCACACTTGCAGAGGGGGATGAGCCCCATCCCCTGCAGTGCTTCCACCCACAGGTGGCACAGGGCCACCGGAGGAGGGTCCGGCCTGGGCACTACTGCCAGGTGCACTCGCCAGCTGAGGTGGGAGAAGTGGGTCCGCTGGAACCCGCCTTCCCTGTCGTCCTATGTTTTGCATTATTTTATGACAGTTTGGGTTAGTAACGTACAATACCATTCACAATTAGTTGTAACAGCATGCATTAGTAATCCCATTAACCAAACACCCATAAATTCAAGCCATTGAACAGCAAGCATAACACATGCATAATTTGAACAACAATACACAATCCAACAGCATGTAGGGTTGATTGATGGCAACAGGCCATCAGGTTTGGATGTATGAACAGGGCACATGCATCAACATACATGCAAATATGTATGAATCAACAGGACAAATGTCCAGGAGAGTTAATTGTGAATACACATACCCATTTCATGTGGAATGGATTATTTGTGGTTATAGGGTAGGGTGAAGAAATATTTCATTAACAACTTCAAATACCTATACATATGCTGTACATTTCTACTAGCTGCAGATATATACACACTACAGGTCTGACTACAGTTTCCTATGTGTAAACTTATGCATGTTGGTGATAGGAATGTTACTGCTACATTAATATACATTTCATTTTTATTCATACACATTCATATCTGGTTCTGTTCAACTACAGCATCCTGCTACATTTGCTTTATATGGCTCTAGACAACTCTGGATGTTTGGTATTTCATACAACCATACTATCTGCATATTGAAAACTTACAGCAACATATCCAAATTGTGGGACACACATTCCAGCTTCAGTACTTTATTCCACACATTTCGCTGTTTAGTTGTGCCTGTCACATTCATTTAATTCTGTACTGACTGCAGTATACTTTATTCAGGAGTTATTACAACTTTATTGGTGGATTCATACCTCTTTCTCACACTCTCACTTGTTTTATTTTTACAATTCAGGATGGTACTTAATTTTAGGCTTTATTGACATGTTTTACTTGGTTAAAACAATCCTTTCCAACAGTCTCACTTGTGTCATGTTTCAGACTTTAAACGGGGATATATTTCACACATGTGTTTTACTCAGCTTGTGTAGCTGTAATTTTCAGCCTGCTGCAGGTTATGTACTATTATATTACAGGTGGAACATCTTTATTTCAGACTTGTTTCATTTTTATTTTTGGATTACAGGCTGCATCACACTTATGTAATCACACAGTACTAGCAGAATCTCTCTTACACTGTTACTTGCACTTTATATTAATAGGTGACTACACTGCACTCTTTTGCAAGCTGTCATACTTATATTTTTTAACAGTTACAGGGATAGTATTACTAACCTGCCTGGTGGCGCAACCACCCAAGCCTATCGGCATAGGCTCGACGATTCGCGGAACGGACACCTGCAGCTGTAATATAAATGAAGTAATATTGGAATACACATCTCCATATTATCAGCTAGGTTAACTTTCTACATAAATAATTACATGCAACTTACTCAGTAGTGGGGCATTGGGCATTTGCCGGGCCTCCTGGATCCAACGGTTCAGTTGGTCCTGCTTCCGTCTCTTCAGGTCCGCATGGTGGTAACGGACCTGTTCACCAGTCCTTGGTATTCCTGTGGCACTGGTGAGATCATGTGCCAACCGGTCCCATGCCTCAGCCTTGTATGCTCCCCACAGGACCTGGCCCTGCATGAGTTGGGCCTCATGATTGTGGACGAGGAGCCAAACCATATATTTGTACTCCTCAATGCCCCACCTCTGTGCTCGGAAGCAACTACCCTCTCCTACACCTGCCATCCTGACTACAAATCGGTTCCACAATCAGTTATGCTGTGTATTCCCACCTATGGGGCTTATATATGCCGTTTTTCCCGCACTTATCTGTGATTGGCCATTTTGGAAATGTATCAGCTTCACAAAACCTGCTTTGTCATGCTTCTCTTTCCATTCATTCCTATATATATGCTATTACTGCATTTCTAAGGGCAACTGTCATGGCTTAGTGGTTCAGTACTTTTACTATGGTGCATGGTATCCTGAGTTCGAGCCTGGCCATTGCTTTTTATATTTTATGACTGTCTCCACAGGCTAGGAGGTGTGTCTGTGTAAAGGCAGTTTTGATACAGCTTGCTCAACGTTGCCCGCCGGTTAGCTTGTTGGCGCGGTGCGCAGCTCCGCACAAACGAGTTACGCTGGTTTACGCATCATTTGGCTGTCAGCAAGCATATTACACTCAGCTCAGCTATGGGCACACAGTTTCAGCGTGTTAACATGCTGCTCAACCCCGGGCACTCATTTTACACCTGTTAAACCACTGCTCACCTACGGGCAGATATACTCAGCTTGTTAGAGTGTAGCTCAGCTATAGGCACTTCTGACATTTTTTTTTTTTATCACACATTTCTTCAAAATACATGGCCCATTTCATTACATTTTACATAAAATATAATTTTATATATGTACATATATGTCAGGGAATTGTTTCGTGCTTATTTCACTAAAAATAAAAATTGATGCTGTGGGGGCTCGAACCATGATTGCATCAGCCGATGTCTCTACCGCTACGCTATTGCTTCTTGGCTTACTTTGCATATTTAGATCTTATATGCTTTTCCACTGACTGCTAACTGTGGCTAAGTGACGGGCACGCCCGCGCAAACGAGCGCAATCACGTGCAAACATCTTTAAAACTTATAAAAAAAAATATAAAATGTTCATTTTTACATTTTATGTTTATAGTCTGTGGGGGCATGTGTTGTGTTGTGCTTATTGACATTTACGCAGACTCTGTCGTGGGGGTTTACTTTCAGGACTGTTACTCTTCTGGGGGCGTGTCCATTTGCAGGGATCGCCCTACGGACATGCCCCCTACTTTCTTACACGGACCTTGTTAGCCTTGGGTGTGAGTCAGCATGCCCTCATGAATATGCATGGCATGCTGACGTCACACCGTTTAACTGTAGCCTCCGTGTAAGACTTGTAACTCTTACATGGAGGCTTCATGAATCCTGCCCGGTATCTTGCACTCTTGTGTCCACTTCATTGAGTGCAATAGATAGTACATAATATGCATTAAAGCATAGTGCCTCTATTCAAAAATGAATGGTAGACCCACACACTAACACACATGTGATAGTGTTCAGCACTACAGACAATTTAAAAGATCTATGTAGCAGTGTCATTTGGTTTATGGATGTTATTTTTTAACAAAAACATGACTCTGTCAACAGCTCTATACTGTACAAGGCTTCATAACATTTGGAGAGAACAAGAAATGTGCTTCCCTCCTGTACTGCTTGATGATGAAGTAATTTAAACTGTACAACTATATGTGGGAGTGTGTGTTTAGCTTGTTTTCAACCTACAACTTGCAACCATCTGTGCAATATATATTAACAGATTTTGAGATGGCTGCTATCAAAAGTGTGAAGCACAACTTTAATAATGTGATCAATAAGGGATGTTTATTCCATTTTGGCCAGGTTATTTGGCATAAAGTTTAGAGTCTTGGTCTAGCTACCTTGTATGGGAAGTGTGTTAGATTTCACCTGTTAGTGAAGAAGCTCATCACATTGGCTTTCCTAGATGAAAGTGAGGTACTTGCACAGTGTCAACAGTTTCAATGTCTTTGTCAGAGCTATCCACCTGAGGAGAAAGATTTGTTAGCCTACTTTTCTGAGGTGTATGTATTAGGCCGTCCGAGGAAGGTGCAGACTAGAGCAACATCCTGTGCACAGTTTCCCCCTATCTTTCCCATTCGATTCTGGAATGTTTGTACATTGAATGATTGTTCATTACCTAGGACGCAAAACCACATCGAAGGATGGCGCAGACATCTACAATGTTTATTAAGCAGATGTATCTGTAGTATTCCAGCTGTCCTTGATGTTTTGGTTTGTGAACAAAATAGGGTAAACAAATTAAGGTTGCAAGTACAGGCAGGTTCTGTTTCTTCATCAAAGAAAAGGAAAGCAATTGAAAGGGAGTGCAGGCTGCAAGCAGTGTGTAAACGGTCAGAATATACCTCTGATGACT
Organism: Protopterus annectens; assembly: GCF_019279795.1. Classification (NCBI taxonomy): domain Eukaryota; kingdom Metazoa; phylum Chordata; order Ceratodontiformes; family Protopteridae; genus Protopterus; species Protopterus annectens. The sequence continues at coordinate 215,728,056 of NC_056751.1, forward strand.
TTTTGACTGCTATCGCAATGCTGCTGAAAGTGTAGTATAGCTGCAGTGTTCCATAAACACACCAAACGCATCTGCACATTTGTTTTATTTAGGTGATTGTATTTCTTACTACACTGTATTTCTAGACACACGGTTTACTTCTGTCACTGTTTAAATATACTAGCTACACAACCTGTTGTACAAGGGACTTGATACATGTCAGTACACAATGCTTTGTTCATTTATTTGCACTCGCACATGTTTTTACATTACAGGATAGGGTTTCAGTTGCATATGTACACCTTGCAAAGTGGCCAACCATCACAGTTCGATAATGCTCGATTCGACATTCTGAGCTTTTACTATTTAGTTAAGGCAATATTGTGTTGCCGAACATTATGTTTTCGACAACTGAGCTTGTGATAACGTAATATAGACTCATGCACACTTCTCTCATATCATATACATCTAATACATAACTCTTAATTATTTCATATATTCCTTCTTGCTTCTTAACTTGTTTTCCTTCTTTATTTTTAATTCTCTTATTTTTTATCTTTCATTATTTTACATAAATATGGTGCTACTTCCTATTTCTCTCTTGTAAGTAATACTTTTGCTCATATAACAAGTTGTTACTTTTTCTTGATTTCTTCTGTATATTTCTCTCTCTTTTTTATATAATATTCGATTTTTTTTCTAATAAACCTATAAAAATACTCCATATTCATTTTTTCATTTTCTCTTCTAAAAATACCTTTTTTATATTTCCTTTTAAATTGTATTCACCGAATAGTCCAATTTTCATAGAAAGGCCTCATTCTAATATGTTGTTTCCATAATACTATTCTTTTCCTTCTACTATATCCAATTCATTATTTCTTTGTATTCCTTTTCCTGTTTTAATATATTCCTTATTTTCATGATTTGTTTTTACCCAGATAGCCACATGATCAGAAAATCCAGTATATTCTATTCCTTTTTGAGTATTTTTTAAACTTTCTGATATTAAAAAGTAATCAGTTTCTGTCTTAATTTCATTTCTTTTATATGTGTAGTGTTTAATCCCCATAGGTTTAATTATCCACTCCTTATAATTTTTGTAACTATTTTAATATCACAGTCCTTCTTTTTATTCCTTAGGTTACAATTAAAGTTACCTGTGATTATTACATCCATATTCACACAAACATAATTACGTATATGTAACAAAGGATTAGGGCGAAACACAGCTCTAAAAGGTAATAAGATAAAATGTCACTTATAAATCTCATCAACCTCCAGTCAGCACAGCTAGTCCAAAAAAGAGATATACGTCCAAGTTAAAATTCCGTTTCTTTATTTCAGCAGGTACCAGAGTTAGCGCTTTCACCTTGCGGTTTCATCAGACTCACTACAAAGTACAAAATCAATGAGTCTTAAATACTAAAAAAGGCGGAAAAACAATCAATTAAGCTTGTTGAACAGCAAGTTCATTCCTTAGCAACCAACTCAATCAATAAAATCTACTACATACATATTTGCATAAATATTTGCATAGCACAATAAGTTAAAAAACATACTAAAATCAAGCTACATATTTATATAATTCTAACTGATATCATAAAACATTAAGTATAAACTTTATTTAGCTTTCAATCTCCTCATCCTTAAAAAGGTCTGAGAGAGACCTTCGATTTAACCCAGGGACCGTGTCTGACCTCAGCTTCAAAATCCAAGCATTCTATACTCTCAGTAATGGCCCAGATATCACCACCTCTACTAGTAACATTTATCTTCTCTACAATCCTAAAACTAAAAGTATGTGTGCAATCGGTGTCCATAACATGCTTGGCTAATGCATTGGTGCAATTCTTAATCCTAATATTGTACTGATGTTCCCGTACACGATCTCTCAAACATCTATTCATCTTACCAATGTAAAACGACGAGCAAACAAGGCAAACAGCTAAATAGACAAGGTCTCTGGACATGCAATCACCTCTAACCTTAAAAGTATATGGGATATGCGTGCTTGGATGTATGAACACTGGATCCTCACAAATAAACTCACAAAAATTGCATTTACCACACTTCATAGTACCATACAAAAGTATGGTTTCAGGACTGTTGGTCACCCTATCACGCATATCCCATATACTTTTAAGGTTAGAGGTGATTGCATGTCCAGAGACCTTGTCTATTTAGCTGTTTGCCTTGTTTGCTCGTCGTTTAGTTTTAGGATTGTAGAGAAGAATGAACTTGCTGTTCAACAAGCTTAATTGATTGTTTTTTCCCGCCTTTTTTAGTATTTAAGACTCATTGATTTTGTACTTTGTAGTGAGTCTGATGAAAGCGCTGACTCTGGTATCTGCTGAAATAAAGAGACGGAATTTTAGCTTGGATGTATATCTCTTTTTTGGACTAGCTGTGCTGACTGGAGGTTGATGAGATTTATAAGTGACATTTTATCTTATTACCTTTTAGAGCTGTGTTTCGCCCTAATCCTTTGTTACATTTTTATCATATTTATGCTGCTTGACTGGGGCGTTTACCCTATATATATATTTGCTGCTGACTCATGCCACTCCTGTTCCATATCATCTTCTATTATAATTACGTATATGTTTAAACATTGTTTTTCTCTCTTTTTTTGTCACATATGCTTATAAGGCTATAACCCTATACACATACCTTTTCCATCTCAGATCAATTACAGTTATTCTCCCTAGTTCTATAATTGTTATATCTAATATATTTTACTCTCTTTACACACTATACTTATACCTGAACAGGTTTCTTTACCTATATTCCAAATAACATTACCATTCCAAAGCCTTTCTGTTTGTACCTTTTCTTTTTCCATTAACAGTCTAATGCCTTCTAAAACTATTATTTGAGCATCTACAGCTGCACACCAATACATAATATTAATTGTTATCTTCATATTTTTCATACTCTTCACATTTAAAGCAAAATTTTTTAGCTTTATTGAACAGTTATATTAAAGATCTTTTTATCCCTTATCTTTCTTATTTTTTTCTTACCGTAATACTTTAAAACTTTATATAAAACTTTATTTATCTTTCCCTAACTCTTTTTACTATAGAATTTCTTTTCCTTTTACCACATGCTACTCTGACTCTTTTTTATTTGTCTAGTCTATGTCTTTTTCTTTTTCTTTATCTTTCTCTTTAATTTTAAAGGCAACTTCTACATTTTTCATTTGTATAACTTCCTGTACAACATCCTCTTCTATCTCTTTGCCTTATATAACTTAATTTACATTTTCTTTCTTATTTTCATTTTCTTGTGTCTCTTTCTCACACTCTAACCATGAGTGTCCTGCATTACCAGATTTTTAGACATTAATTCACATTTCCTTGCATTGTGGGCTGTCTGATGATATAAATAACATCTTTTTTGCCACATTCATTAATTAAATGACCATTATTTCCACAAAAATGACATGTTTAGGGTGTACTTCACAACCTCTCTATTACCATGCACATTAATAATACTAGGTATATGTATCACTTTATCATTTTCTATTTTTAAAATTACTCCACATTCCTATCTCCTAGTCCACAGTCTATTTTTAAAATTACTCCACATTCCTATCTCCTAGTCCACAGTCCAGTCCTCTTGCATCATATATTTTAGTAGTGTCCATTATTTTTTATATATTGTCAACACATGTTCTTTCAGTTCTTTTGCTTCCACTTCAGTTCTAAACTGAATCAAAACCCTTTTTTTACGTGTATCTAAAAAAGGGTTGTAAAACATATTCTGACCATGGAAAGTCTGTTTTCTTTTTTTTCATAAACCCCCCCAAAAATGTTTCCATAGCCTGCCAGTTTCAAATATCAAGTCACAAAATGTTTCTTTGTTAATTAAAATGAAAGTTCTTACCTATTCACCTTTAATAACCAACAATACTATAACATTGTTCCATATCTGTCCAAACCTTCTTCCTTCTAACTGCTCACCCAAACAACAAATTCCATCTTTATTCCTCTCTCCTCTTTGGTAGTTTCTCCCACTGTTTCAGCATAAGTATTTTTCTATGGAACTTCCTCTGTCTCATTTTCTTTTTCTATTTTCTCTACAATCTCACTCCAGGATACTGCAGCTCCACTTTCTGGCTCACTCTGGTTTAGTATCTCCTCCAGATAAACATCCTACAACCCTCCCAAATAGAGGGTAAAAGCAAGCAATGCATGTTTCTACTTTTTCTGTTGATTTAAACAGATTTTCTGGAAATTTTGCTCCAAATCCACTTCCACCTCTGCATTCACCTGTTTCCTCCTCAACTTGTTTTCCATCTGAAAACAATGTTTTCTCTGTTCCCAAATAATTTTTGAACATTCTGGCAGTGATTCTACCATTTCAACTACATCTTCAACAACTTTCATTTCAGTTTCAGCAAATGCTGAATCAGCCATGTTTTCACCCTTTTCCTCCAGGCCACCTCTGTGCCTGGAATGGGAAGATAAAGTCAGTTGTGACACACACAAACTCTTCCTCCTACTACCAAGACCATTTCTTTTATTTGTATACATATATGCAATTCATATTTTTACATATTTACATTACATACATATTTACAATACTAACATATTTTAACATCACTCAATATCCTGGTATTTCCATTTTAAGTATTACCCTCCCTTTCTTTTACCCACAATGAAAACCATATTTCCAATACTTTTGTCAATGTCCATTTTCCATTTTATCTGATTTCATTAAGTCTTTCATTCCATATAGTCCATGTTACTTAGAATAATATTCTGTCCATTTTCTTAGCTTCATTCTGGGATCTTACCCCATAACACCCATACTCTATCATGCCTATGTCTGACATTTCAAAATTTAAATAATTTTTAATCAAATCACGTTTCCATACTTCTTTCCACAGTTCTTGAATTATCTCACATTAAAAAACATGTTCTGTAGTTTCCAGTTCTTTACATTTATTACATATTCTATCCTGTTTTCTCTTGTATGACATATGTGTCCCACTGGTAATTTTTCTATGAACAACCTCCACAAAAAAAATTACATTCTTTAATTCTTTATAATTTATATATCATTATTGCTTTCTTCTTATCTATCTCTCCTCTTTCCATTGATCCACCAAATAAAAGGATATCATAATGTTACCATACCATTTGTTTTGTTCTTTTCTATCACATTCTTTTTTAATTTTACTATAAAATTATTTAATTTCTTCATTAATAACACTTTTACTTATTTTTTCATTTCCATTTTTCCCAAATGTCTGCATATTTACAATACATTATTGTTTCTGTCAAATCTTTATTTTTTTCATTATTCCTTTTAGTGCTTTATACAAACATTAAAGAGGCTGCATGCACAATTGGATTTATCAGCCCCAGTCCCCCTTGTTCATCTTTCATATACAAAATTCCCCTCTTAACCAGGTTCAATCTTGACCCCAAATAAATGAAAAAATTGTCTGCATATTTTTTTCATATTTCATTGGCATCATATAAACATTTGCAATATACGTTTTTTACCTATTATTATGGTGTTTATTAAATGTCCTTTCATTTTTATATGAAAACTTATATGTCTTCCAAAATGTGGTCATGTCTTTGATTCCTTTAATAACTTTATCCCATTGTTCATGTCTGTATTATGTTCTTCCAAATACTATTCCTAAAATATCTATGCTCTTTTCATTATATTCCACTCCTCTTATAATATCTTCATACCCAAATCCTTTGCTTTTCTCTTTATTTATATTTAAATCAATTTTCTTCAACCCAGTACTCAATTTTTCATTATTTTCTCTATCTAGACTTTATTTTTTTTATTACTATAATATATTCAATGTAAGTATACATTATTGTTAACCGTATTTCCTCCATCATTCTATATCCTCCCTTATAGACATTTTATTAATTTCCATTACTACTGTGTTCATGATTATAGCAAAGATCATACTGCTTGCAGGACATCCTTCTTTTATACCATACTCTATTTCAAATCTTCCCCAATTTCACATAATTACATAATTCTTTTCAGATATATATATATATATATATATATATATATATATATATATATATATATATATATATATACACCTAGCCAAAAAACAGATTAATCTTGATAAAAAGTCTTTCTTCCTCAAATCCCAACAAGAAGACATATATAATCCCCAAAAATTCTGGCAAAGCATTAATCATCTCCCGAAACCTTGCAAACCTTCCACCCCATATATAGCCTAGCCACACAATTCAACTCACATTTCATCAACTCTGTAGAATCCCTCTTACAATATAAGCCAATCAAACCTCTACCCATACCTAACCCCAGTAATTCCCCAAACCCTTTCACATTTCTACCTGTCCAAACTAGCTACATAAAAAATGCTTCTCACCAAGCTTAAACCCTCATCTCCTTTTGCTGATCTTCTCACAAATGAATTTTTAAAACTAGCTGCTTCATCTGTCTGCTATCCTGTTTCTATACTCATTAATCATTCCATCTCTGAGAGCTATGTCCCTATATCTGGAAAATCTCTCACATAATACCACTCCATAAAGGTGGCCATTCTACTGACCTTTTCAGCTATTGTCTAATTGCGCTTCTCTCTCCCCTAGCCAAAATCTTAGAAAAATGCATCCACCACCAACTCATTGATTATTTTATGAATAATAACATGCTTTCCAATTTACAGCATAGATTTAAGCCCAAGCACAGTACCAGTACTGTCTTGATTAGTTTCACCAACACTATGAACACTATGAACCTCCTTAAAAACATAGGCCTCTTTGTTTCTTCAATCTTTCTTGACATGTCAAAAGCATTTGACAGTGTTTCTCACCAAAAACCTCTCAATAAGCTTGCTGCATATAACCTTAGTTCCACATCCCTTCACTGGTTTCATAGTTATCTCTCCAATAGACAACAAGCTACCAAATAGACCACTAACCTCTCCCCCCTCCTCTCTATCTCAATAGGCATACCCCAAGGTTGTATTTTAGGCCCCCTTCTTTTTTCCATATTTACTAATACCCTGCACACCACTACTAAGTTTGCTACTATTATCCAATATGCAGATGACACCTCTTTCATCTGCATAGCTCTCACCTCCCTTGAACTCCAAGAAAAAACACAAAAAGCACTGCATGACATGGAAACCTATCTGACAGATAAACTCATTCAATCCTAAAAAAACTAAACTCATTGCATTCTCCAAAAATAGGTTAGCATCTCAGTACCCTTCATTTACCATCTATTCTTCAAACCAAACTCCTATTGAACCAGTAGATAACACCAAACCTCTTGGTGTCACACTAGACAATCAACTAAAATTCGACAAACACATAGCAATAACTATAAAAAAGTTCATATAAAATTAGGTCAACTCTATTGAGCCAAATCCTATCTCACAGATGCCTCTAGACTAGCTTCAGCCAGATCATTTCTTCTCTCCACTCTCCTGTACTCATCACAAATCTTTACTAACTTACAAAAGGCTGAACTCACTCAACTAGAGTCATGCTATAATCAAATAGCCAAATTTGCAGTTACCTTGCCCTATAGGGAGCACCATTGTTTAGCCCTAAAAAATCTTGACTGGATTGAACTACCCAATTTGCTACAACTAAACCAACTCCCCTTTACCCACAACAGTTTTTATAAACATGATTCCTGTCCAGCTCTAAAAGACTTAATTCAATCTAATACTAACCTTAGATACCTTCAATCCTCTGATAACATTCATGTAATAGTAACCAAATCTACAAACACTTTTGGTGACTCACTCTATTCTGACAAAATTTCTGGGCTTTGGAACCAATTTCCACAGCATTTGCTCAAACTTAACAGCGCCATAATCAAACAAAGCCTCAGACAATACCTCACCAACCATTGGATCTGTCCATGCTCTAATCCTGACTAGGGTCCTCACTTCTTGACTATTTCAGACTCTTGATAACTATATTTTATTGCTATCAATTGTCTCTCACTATCAATCTCTCTAATTTACTCCAGGTGCAGGTTTCTTTTCCCAGCATTTGCTCTGGCTAGTATTACACTTGCTATATTCTGTCTGCCATAAATATGTATTTCAGTGCACAGTTATATGTTAGTTTCTTTTTCAATTAGTTTTTTATAACCTTCTATTTTTTTTTTTGTTGTATTTACCTTGTATAACTTCCTGCTTCTTATTTACTTTGTGTAACTTTTTTATGTATTTATAAGTTGTAAAACACTATAATACTTTGTTATCTATTATGTTTTCACTTATGGAGCTTTTCTCCCTGGGTCTCCACTGAAAACGGGCTTTCAGCCCAGTCAGACATGTACCCAATAACAAATGTAAATAAATAAATAAATAAATAAATTTAATTACTTGTAATATTTTTTCATTTATGTTGTCTGGATGCAAAATTCGCCATAATGCTTTATACTTAATATTATCATATGCCTTACTGACGTCACCTATGATGATTTTTGTTTCCACTTTTTATTAATAATATCATCAATTACTTCCCTTATTATCCACATTAGGTCTTGACTCCCCTTTCCTTTTCCGCCAAACAAATTCTCATCATATACTCCTTCTATTTTACATTGTAGTCATTTAGTTACTATTCGCATGAAAATGTTATATTCTGTGTTATTCAGTGTAATTGGTCTCCATTTTTTTATTTCATCTTTATCTTTTCTTTAATATAAATTTGATCACACCTTTGCAAATGTCTTTATACTTAATTCCTCCTTATAGTCATGCATTAATTACTTCTATAAACACCATTTTGCCAGGCAAGCATTTCTTTATAAGTACCATATTCAGTTCCATCCAAACCTGTAGCTGAATTAATGTTAATATCTTTCAAGACCAATAAAACAACTGTTGGCCAGCATATGTGTGAACCGGAGCTGTCAAAACCAAAACACACCAACAAGCTAATCAAAATACATAGCTTTATTGTTCAAACCAGTTTCGGCAGAAAATGCCTTCATCAGTGAAAGATAATCAACGTTACAAAGCCATGCATCCCCAACCAATAGGAAACATGGTATGTTCCCGCTCCTGAGTGCTAATTACATATACATAACGTGACAACATAAAATAGAATGATACATAGCTGTAGTCAGGGTTAGTGAAAAACATTTCTTGATAGTAATATATAATCATGTATATTTAAGAATACACATAAAATAATATCAGAGAATTAGGCAAGGATCATGAGTATATACACATTGGTAATAAACTTATACATGAACATGAGACTAATAATATGCCATTGCAAATAGTGAAAATACCAGGATCCATGTAAGAATCATAAAAATGAAATCTGTTAAAAACAGATATCAACTCAATTGATATAAATGTACATCATGTAATGAATATATAATTATACCGATATAACATGAGAATGTAATAAAAATAGTATAGGTTTCAATAGTCCAAGGATATAAAGAAACCAAATTCCTACTATGTTAAGTGTTAAGAAAGTAAAGATGTTGACATATCAAAAAACAAGCCAAAAGGTAGTATAAAAATGCCAAATAACAAACCACATGAAAATATAAATGTACATAATATTCAACAATAATAGTTGTATAATCCATAGGTATAAAGAAGCATACTATAATAGTGGTTGTGGATCAACCATAAAGAAATACAATGGCATGAAAATACAAATATTAAATAAATAATATTCCATGGTTGTAACGAAGCTAAACATAGTAATGCTACCTAATCAACATTATAGGTAAGGTACGGCATAGATTCCACATAAAAGATTATCATTACAAATGGTCATTCAAACCTGGTGGAAATAATGCCCCCAGTGTGATGATCCAATATTTTTCTTTGTGGTTGAGAATGCTATGCCATCCTTGTGAGTTGCTTCTGTCACCAATAATTTTATCAATGATCATAAAGGTAAATTGAGCATTTTGATGTTTTAATGTATGTCTGTATAGGGCATTGGTTTCTTTTTTATTTTTGATGTCACTTCTATGTTCATTCATACGGGTTCTGAGTGACCTGGAGGTTTGGCCTACATAAAAAGCCAAACATTGGCAAGTAGCCAAATAAACCACCCAGCTGCTGCTGCAATTTCCAAAGATTTCACATTCATACACTCTACTAGTGTTCTGGCTGGTAAATTGTTTGAATTTACTAACTTGTTTGCAAGAACCACAATGACCACAGGGGAATGTGCCCAACAATACATCCCCAGACATAGTCATTTGTTTACATATGGCTTCCCCATGATACATGATTATATATTACTATCAAGAAATGTTTTTCACTAACCCTTACTACAGCTATGTATCATTCTATTTTATGTTGTCATGTTATGTATATGTAATTAGCACTCAGGAGCGAGAACATACCATGTTTCCTATTGGTTGGGGATGCATATAAATATTTATGTGCTTTTTGGCTTTGTAATGTTGATTATCTTTCACTGATGAAGGCATTTTCTGCCGAAACTGGTTTGAACAATAAAGCTATGTATTTTGATTAGCTTGTTGGTATATTTTGGTTTCGAGAGCTCTGGTTCACACATATGCTGGCCAACAGTTGTTTTATTGGTATTTTCGGGCCGTGCAGATTCTACATGCACAGCACAGTTTTCAGTTGCAATATCTTTCAAGACCTCATTCAACTCATTTACATTTATTTTTCTCTCTAAATATACATTATCTTCCTTATTTAATTTTTCACCATTATAAATTTGTTTTATGTTAACTTTTTACTATATAAATCTAATACATATTATTTAATTATTTCATATATTTCTCCTTGTCTATTAACCTGTTTCCCTTCTTTATTTTTTAATTTTCTTACTATTTTTCCTTCTATTACTATTTTACATAAGTATGGTGCTACTTCTTTTTTCCTTGTAAGCATTATTTTGCTTGTATAACAATTTAGAAACCTTATCCTGATTTCTTCTATTTAATTCATTTTCTTTATCATAAAACAATGATTTCATCTCTAAGTCTTTAAATATTTTTGACTTAATATTTTGTACTCCATTTTTTTCTTTTTTCCTCTTCTTTTCTATAAATTCTAAAAATATTTTTTGTATTTCTTTTTGAATTAAATCCACCATATCATCTAATTTTCTTAAAAGTCTCTCATACTGATATGTTGTTGTCAGAATTCTGTAATTTATTTTCTTTCTCCTGAAATTAACTCTTTTTCATTTACTCTTTTATGTCATTTCCTATTTTAATATATTCCTCATTTTCATGAATTCTTATCCAAATCGCCACATGATCAGAAACCTCATTATATTTAATTAATTTTTTTATCATTTTTAGGCCTTCTGATATAAAAAAATAATGAATTTCTGTCTTAATTTCATTTCTTTTGTAAGTCCAGTGTTTATTTTCCCATATTTTTAGTTTTCCACTTTTCATAATTTCAGTAACCATTTTAACATCACAACTATTCTTTTTATTTCTCAAATTACAATTAGTCACCTGTCTTTATTATATCATGTTAACACAGACATAATTAGGTATACATTTAAACATTGTTTCTCTTTCTTTTTTGTCACATATGTATATAAAGCTATTTCAGTACCTCTGTATTAAATCTTGGAACCAATATGATGTTATATCCCAATAAAAGAATGTCTCTCTGTATTGAAATTGTAATAAGTTATATGTAAATATTGATAGTCCTTGTAATATGTATGTAGTTTATAGCTTGGAGCTTTTCTTCCTGGGCCTCCTCTGAAAATGGACATATATCTAGTCAGACTATCCCGGTCAACAATGTAAAATAAATAAATAAAATAAAATTAGTCTATAAACATATTTTTTTCCATCTTATATTGACTATTGTTATTTGGTCCAGTTCTACTGTTGTAATATCTAATATTTATTTATAATTTCATGGCAAAGAATACATATATCTGAACATTTTCTTTGTCTATATTCTAAATAAAAGTACCATTCAAAGTTTTTTCTGTTTCCACCCTTTCTTCTTCTGTTAGCATTCTAATGTCTTCTAACTATTCCTTGAGCATCTACTGCAGCACACCATTGTAAAATATGAATACTTCTCTTAATATCCATCATACTGTTCACATTCAAAGCTAATATTTTCAGCTTTATAGAATACTATTAGAATAATCTTCTTATCCCTTACCTTTCTTATTCTCTCTTACTGTTATATTTTTAAATTTTCCTTTTCTTTCTCTAACTCTCTTTCCTATTGAAATGTTCTTGCATTTTACTATATGCCACTCTGACTCTTCTTCATTTGGTTCATCTATTTCTCTTTCTTGTTCTTTATCTTTGTCTATCTGTTTACATTTAAATACCATTTTTTTCTTGTTGTGTTGTGTTTTTTGAATAGCATTTTTTTCTAACTCTTTTTCCTTGTATTTTATTTTCCTTTTTATTTCCGTTTTCATTTTCATTTTTTTTTCATTTTCTTGTATTTCTACCTCACATTCTAACCATAAATGTCCTGTATTACCACATTTCTTACATTTCACTTCACATTTCTTTGCATTATGACCTGTCTGACCACATAAATAACATCTTCTTTGTCACATTCATTAATTAAATAATCACTTTTTCCACAAAAGAAGTCTTTGGTTGTCTTCTGTACTTCACAAAACCTATATTGCCATGCACATTAACAATATTTGGTTTGTGTATCACATTGTCATTTTCCATTATTTAAATTACTGCATGTTCCCATCCTCCAGTCCACAGTCCTCTTTCATCCTATATTTTAGTAGTGTCCATTACTTCTTTACATATTGTCAACAAATGTTCTTTCAATTATTTTGCTTCCATTTCATTTCTAAACTGAATCAAAACCCCCTTTTTATTATTTTTTTTTGTCTAAAAAAGGGTTGGACAACATATTCTGACCATAGAAAGTCTGTTTTTTTTTTTTTATCATAAACCCTCAAAAAAATTTCTATAGTTTTCCCGGTTTCAAATATCAAGTCACAAAATGTTTCCTTGTTAGCTAAAATGAAAGCTCTTACTTCTTCAACTATAACACCCAGCAATATTATAACATTGTCCCGTACCTCATATATGTCCAAACCTTCCTTTCAACTGCTCACCCAAACAACAAATTCCTTCTTTGTTTCCTTTATTCCTCTCTCCTCTTGGTAGTTTCTCACATTGCTTAAGCATAAGGCTTTTTCTATGGAACTTTCTCTGGCTCATTTTCTTCTTTTTTCTCCATAATCTCACTCTAGGATACTGCGGTTCCACTTTCCCTCTTGTTTATCTTCTACTCCAGATAAACATCCTGCAACCCTCCCAACTGGAGGGTTGAAACAATGCAATTTTCTACTGTTTCTGTTGATCCAAACAGATTTTTCTGGAAATGTTTCCCCGAGTCCACTTCCACCTCTGCATTCATCTCCGTTTCCTCATTGACCTTTTCTCCATCTGAAAACATTTTCTCTGGTCCCAAATCATTTTAGAACATTTCTGGTAGTGATTGTACTATTTCAACTGTAATTTCAACAACTTTCATTTCAGTTTCAGAAAATGCTGAATCAACCATGTTTTCTGTCTGTTCCTCCAGACCACCTGTGCTTGGAATGAGAACAGTAACTCAGTTGTGTCACATACAAACACTTCCCTTACTACCAAGAATAGGGGAAGTTCTGTAGTTCCCTGGCCTAATTATCACTAGTTAATATAAATACCACTTTAGGTCTCTCTCTTGAAAAGAGGCCATTGGCCTAGTGGTGCCAACCTGGTCAACAAAAACAAATAAAATAAATTATAAATAAAATCTATTTTGACTTATAATTCTAATGTTGCCTCTTAAGTCCCAATATAAACCCACATATAATAATAATATACTATAGCCATGCAAGTACAATGCTTCACACAGAGAAAGTGTGCATAGTATGGTCACATCTCATACAACTCTCAGTACTGATCCTCTCTGGGTGTTATACACTGACTTGAAGAACATAGGTAAACAGAACAAATTTAGTCATAGCACTTCATATCCAAATTTTGCCTGAGCAAAACGTACCTTGCTGATTAGCCTGTTCTCAAAACCCATTCAACCCTCTGGTATCAAGGCCATAAATCCACTTCAGTGCATATGAAAGGATATCTAACTCTTTTATTTTTCATGCCTGTGACTTAGAATCAGTAAATGGCTTAAATGCTGAAGGAGCTATTAGGTGGGTAAGTGTGAGATGTAACACAGGCCACACCAGTTTATTGTACTGCTGACTCATATTGGAGTTTCAGGCAGCAGTAAGAACTGTAGACATTCATGCATCCACCAAAAGGCATGTTTGCACTGCAGCCAGGATATGCACATGCATGGAAGTGCGGATGTGTGAGTCACCATTATTGTGTGGTGCAACTTTCAGCCTGTGGAAGGAACAGAGGTGAAGATTATGTAAAAAATGTGATAGATGACAAGGGAATGGAATCCCATGGTTAGTTATTGCCTAAATATGCAGTAAAGGATTGTTCAAGTCAACCAAGGGTAGTTGCTTGGCAGATAATTGGAGGAAAAAGAACAGAAAATTCATCACCCAAGAACAAACTTCTGAAGTCAAACATAACTTCATCAGAAGAGTGTCAGGCCACCAAGCTTGCTTCAGCAATGTCTCCATTGCTAACTTCTATGCTGTTGCTTCATGAATTCGGCTTGAATGCAGCCTTTCAGGCAGCCTAAATGTCTTGACTTTGACTCATGGACTGAGGTTAATTTTGGGAGCCGAGTAGAGCAAGACTCTGCTATTTGAACTTTGTTGTCATGTGATGCTCTAACTCTCTTCACCCTAGTAGTTACTCATTGGAATTCTACCAATACAAGCATGTATCATGGAGGAAACTAGATATTAGCTGTAACAGATGTATGATTACTGTATCTGTTGTTATACAGGCGCTACTGCTTTGAGAACCTGGAATGCCATCTCTCCATCCTTCTGTGGATGAATTTCCCCTCATTACAACACAGTTGTTGGAGTTTCCTTTAAGATAGGGAAGTACCGATGCTGTATGCTTTTCTATAATGATAGTTCTAGGGGACAAGTTCCATCTTCCTTGTCCTTTAGGACCAAAACTGCAGCTTGGCATCTAAAGCCTCCCCAGGATATTAGCCCCTTCTGTTTTTCCATAATACACTGCAGGTCAGTCTCTTCTCTGGATCTCTTTTACTGTTCAACAAGCTGAAATTAGGGAAAGAAATTACTGCAGCCTACTTTGTTCTAAAAGTTATTATTTTGTGTGAGAAATCTTTAAATACTGTACTAAATATTGTACTATTATATTTATGTTTCTATTTGCCTTAATTTTGATTTACCTTCACTTCTACTATTGTCTTGTCTTTGGATAATGCCAGAACAACCCATTTTTTTATCTTTTTGTAGCAATTTGTTTCTTAGCCCTCACACATGCCCCAGCTTTCCCTTTGCTGCATTTTACAACTTCCAGGTAGTACTATCTATTATTACTTGTTATGTGGCTACTTCATAGCCTTAGTTAATGCTTTCATAAACAAAAAAAAAAAGATAATAATGAAAGTACATTTTTGTTTGCACAATATTTGGCTTTTTTTCAGTATCCTCTGTATTTCGTAACTTGTATGGCTGTTAGGCTCTTATACCATTTTCAGGCTATTATTTCAGATTTTGAAGTTTATTACTTTTGTCTTGAATCCACAGATTTCCATGGATCTGAATATTAGATAACATAAAAGTGCACTAAGTGTGGACACAAAGTTCATCCTTAGGGCAGGTGTACTTTATATGTTATTTATGTCTCATTTTGACCAAAGACTAATAGTTACAGAAGGGTCAAATGACTGATTTTACATGAGCTGAATCATAGCTCTGTGCTCATCCCCAAAGGGGCTTCTTCCTTTTGCATAGCCTCAGGGTTAACCCTATTGACACATAAGATATAGCTTGATTTTCAAAACTCCTGAAAACATAAAGAAAGGAAAATGATTATGATGATCAAACAGGAAGAGAAAGCAAAAAAGGTGAAAGAGGTTCTGTTTCTGAAGAAGGAGAATTCATCTACCACTCCTCTTGACACCTCTACATGTCTTGGTATTGTTGTTAAATCTTACCCCAAAACTAGTGAGAGATTATATTGCATTCTCAGTGCCTGATTCAGTAATTAGAATTATTCTGCATTCCAGGTCACCCTCTACCAAGCTAATAAAATCTTTCTGGAGCTATTATGCCACCATGGTCATAGATCATGAGAAAGTAATGAGAACTGTTCCAAAGCTGCAGCATGAAATACTAGTAGACTCATCCTCCATCTGGTACCAAGGCAGATACAGGCACATAATCTCTATTCTCCATTTTTGTCTTCTCAGTCTGGTTGTTCATAATATTATATATTTTTGTTGCTAGTTACATTTAGGCTGGACACAAACCTGCAGGCATCTACATTAGTGTTAACAGATGTATCGACACTGGTTGATGTCTAACTTTTGAGATGTCAACTATTGGGTTTCATATCATCAGTTTTAACAATGTCACTGATTATGACAACTGCAGTGGGAATGTTGTCAATATGAGGAATTAATGTGCCTCTGAGAATCAGAGCTGTTTATTCTATTCAGTGTCATTGGTTATCCTGGCTGAGTCAGCCTTCAAAACATTGGCCTAAGGGCCCTCAGTGTCAGGGTTAGGTTCAGTGGGGTCACTGGCTGCTTTGTTCTGGGCTAAGCTTGGTACATGCTATTTTGTTGCATCCTGAAATCTTAATGGACTTTGCTTTTTGGTAGTCACTGTCAGTTCTTTCAGCTCTAAGTGTGGTATCAGTATTGACAATGCAGACGGTCCTGAATTTTTGCCGTTGTTAAGTACAGTCTCAACAACAGTAATTTCTCTGTCTGCACCGTCGGCCACTAAGCTTTTTCAACAGCAGTACAGACTTTCCAAGGGCTTTTGCAGGGTTAGCCATGTGTATCTGGATCTCATACTGTCCGGACCCCCCCCCCCAAGTGATATAGGAAGCCCAGGTCAACATGAAGAATCTGTACTCATTGAGCTTTGTCTCTCATACATTATATTCAGATGATCCCAAGTTTTGAAAAACACTTTAAATGATGTGATATAAAGTGGAATAGATTCATAGATTGTTACTGGGCTAATGACCTGGGAGGCGCTTTCTAAGCTTAGACAAATTTTCCCAAATAATATTGATGCCCTGTATCCAAACAGGATATTGAGGGTCAGGCATTTATAAGCTACCTCTGGGACATGGGTGCCAGGCCCGGTGTAACTTTCCTATTCTCCATCCACTGATGTAGGTTGCACTTAATCCGGGTAATAGACAAACTCAGCTTCACATGGATGAGAAGCCTGTTCCATAAGAGGGGCTGTCTCTGGGACACATGTCTGTCTCTTCAGCATGTTCTGTTTTAGTCACAGACAAAATTCAGGTCTGTAGAACTTGTATTTCTGGTACTTTTGGACTTTCAAATATGCAGGAGATTCGTAAGTGTGGGGTTTGTGGATGCCTTGTAAACCAGTCATAGATCACCCCTCAGCAATCTATAGGAGACTGAGTAGAGGGAAAGGGCTTTAAGGCACTCTGCATAAGGGAGGTTTGTTATGCCTTGTATTATTTTTGTAAGGAACCTCTGAGGTCACTGTAGTTGTCGAATACATACTGAAGGGAGCATCATACTCTATGACTGGTCTGATAAGGACAGAGTACAGAGGAATAATGACAACTCTGGACCTAGATACCTTAACCTTAGTTATAACTTGCGCAACATAAAAAGATTTCCTCAGCACT